>NW_024080709.1:2984228-2989083 GCF_003009895.1 Hyaena hyaena | reverse complement strand
CTCTTTTTGAGAAGCCTGGCTAGAGGTTTATCAATTTTATTTTTTCAAAACACCAATGCTTGGTTTCATTGATCTGTTCAACTGTTTTAGTTTCTATATTGTTTATTTTTGCCCTGATTTGTATTATTTCTCTTCTACTGGGTTTGGGGTGCTCTTGTTGCTCTCCCTCTAGTTGCTTTAGGTGACTGTTAGATTTTGTACTTGAGCTTTTTCTAATTTCTTGAAATAGGCCTGGAGTGCAATGTACTTTTCTCTCAGGACTGCCTTTGCCGCATCCTATAGAGTTTGGATTGTTGTATTCTCATTCTAATTTGTTTCCATATTTTTTAAATTTCTTCTCTAATTGCCTGATTGGCCCATTCATTCTTTATTAGGAATTTCTTTAGCCTCCATGTTTTGGGGGGTTTTCCAGACTTCTTCCTGTGATTGATTTCGAGTTTCATAGCATTGTGATCTGAAAGTGTGCATGGTATGCTCTTAATTCTTTTATATTTATTGAGGGCTGCTTTAAGTCCCAGTATGTGATCTATCTTGGAGAATGTGCCATGTGCACTTGAGAAAAATGTGAATTCCATAGCCGCAGGATGTAGAGTTCTAAATATATCTGTCAAATCCATCTGGTCCACTGTGTCATTTAAGTCCATTGTGTCTTTGTTGATTTTCTGTCTAGTTGATCTGTCCATTGCTGTAAGTGGAGTAATAAAGTCCCCTGCTATTAGCAAATTTTTATCGAGAAGATTGTTTGTGATTGTTTTATGTATTTAGGTGCTCTCATATTTGATGCGTAGACCTGTATAATTGTTAGCTCTTCCTGATGGATAGACCCTGTAATTATCATATAATGCCCTTCTTCATCCTTTGTTATGGTCTTTAAAGTCCAGTTTGTCTGGTATAACTACTCTAGTTTTTTGTTGTTTTTTTTTTTACTTCCTGTGGTATGATAGAGATTTCTCCATCCCCTTACCTTCAATCTGAGGGTGTCCTCCTGTCTAAAGTGAGTTTCTTGTACACAGCAAATAGATGGATTTTGGTTTTTTTATCCATTCTGCTACCCTATATCTTTTGATTGGGGGCATTTAGCCCATTTACATTCAGTATTATTATTGAAATATATGGGTTTAGAGTCATTGTTTTTGGGATTCATGTTTGTGATGTGTCTCTAGCATCTTGCTTTCCTTGCAACATTTCCATCAGAGAGCCCCCTCAGGATTTCTTGTAGGGCTGGTTTAGTGGTGACAAATTCTTTCAGTTTTTGTTTATTTGGAAAGACTTTTATCTCTCCTTCTATTTTGAATGACAGGCTTGCTGGATAGAGGATTCTTGGCTGCCTATTTTTTCTGTTCATCACATTGATGATCTCCTGCCATTCCTTTCTGGCCTGCCAAGTTTCAGCAGATAGGTTTCCCTTTGTATGTTAGGGCCCTTTTCTCCCTAGCTGCTTTCAGAATTCTCTTTGTCCTTACATTTTGCCATTTTCACTATGATATGCCATGCAGAAGATCGATTCAAATTATGTCTGAGGGGAGTTCTCTGTGTCTCTTGAATTTCAATGTCTACTTCCCTCCCCAGGTTGGGGAAGTTCTCTGCTATAATTTGTTCCAGGACTCCTTCAGCACCTTTCCCTCTCTCTTCCTCTTCTGGGATTCCTACGATACAGATATTGTTCCCTTTGACTGTGTCTCTGAGCTCTCGAACTCTTCTTTCATGTTCCTGTATCAGTTTATCTTTTTCTCAGTTTCTTCTTTTTCTATAATAGTGTCTTCTAAATCACTTATTCTCCTCCTTTCTGCCTCTTCAATCCATGCATTGGACGCCTCCAGTTTATTATGTATCTCATTTATCACATTTTTAAATTCACCATAACTATTGTTAAACTCCATATTGTTTGTAGCTGTAGTTTCTCTGCTGTCCTCCATACTTTTTTCAAGCCCAGTGATTAATTTTATGATTATTGTTCTAAATTCTTGTTCAGTTATGTTGCTTATATCTGTTTTGAGCTGTTCTTTAGCTGTCACTTCTTCCTGGAATTTCTTTGGAGGAGAGCTCTTTTGTTAAGTTTTAAAAGCTTGTTTTGCTTTCTGCACCTGTGAGCACTGCTGTACCCAAGAAGGCTCTTTGATGGTCCAGGGCCTATCCGTTCAGAAAGTGTTCTTTGAATGGTATCTCTTGGTCTCTCTTGTTGAGACCTTGGTTATTTTATTTTCCTACTCGTAGTGGTATTTGGGACTATCCACCATGTGTACTTTGGCTTGTTTCTTGAGGTAGCTCTAGAGAAGAAGACAAACACACAGGGAACAGAGGCACACAAATGCACAGAGAAACCCAACAAACACGCAAACCTAAAGGGAAAATGTAAAAGAGGGAGGAGGGAAGGCGATTAATTAAAAATACATAAAAACGAAAAAAAAGAAAAAAAGAAAGCCAATAGACAAAGAACAGTTTAAAGCATATAACCAGATTTCCCAGCAAAAATAAATAGCCGGGTATACGCAGTGCTGGTTGAAGAGCATAGAGAAAGAGAGAAGTGACAGGGCTGGGATGAGGCGAAATTGGAAATGAAATGAGCAGGCAGAAGGAATAAGAAGCTTTTTTCAAAGAGCAAAAGAGTGGAATATGGTTGGAGAAGAGGAGAAAGAAATGCTGATGGTGTTATCCAAAGCAAGTATATAGTCTGACTACTCCAGAAAGAGATGAAAAGGTAGGTAGGTGTAGAATTTACATGTAGAGAATAGATTAAATGTGACTGTTTAAGCAGGCTGGTGACCAGAATTAATCAGGGCCGTGCTTCCATGTTGGTCTTGCCCCGGCTCTGGTAAAAGACAAACAAACAAACAAAAGACGAGAGCAGCTTTCTAGCAGGGATGGGCATGGTTTGATCCAATGCGTCTGGCGGGAGTTATGCCATGGCTGCGCTCCAGCCCCTTCTTGAACCAAGCTCTGCAACTCACTTTTTTGGGAGTGTAAACTCACTGTGCCGGGGGCACAGCCAGGGTGGGCCGTGCTCTATATTCCAGGCCAGGCCTCGTTTCCACATCCCCGTCCGCGTTCCCCAGTGAAATGCTGGAGACACAAACTCGCAGGCGAGCCCCTCAGGGCAGTTTTCCCCCTGGGGACTGAGCCAGAAGCCGCTGCTCCCATCTCCTGCAGGTCGGGTTGGCGAGCAAGGAGCAGTTTCATCCGGGGGTCGTCTGGGACAAGTGCGTCCCGCCTAGGGTCAGCTGGCGAGCAGGAAACCGGGTCCCTCTGTGTCCCATCACCCGAAACACGAACTCGCGGGCAAATCTACCAGTTTTAAGCCCTTCGCCTCCCCTCTAGGGATCCAGCCAAGCCAGAAGCACAAAGCCGCAGCCGCTGCGCGTCCCCTCCAAGTTAAGCTGGTGAGCAAGGAGCAGTTTCCCCGGGGGTCGCCCGGGACAAGTGCGTCCCACCTAGGGTCAGCTGAAGAGCAGGAAACTGGATCCCTCTGTGTCCCGAGCGGAGATTTTTCTTTTCTAAAGCAACAGGGACAGGGTCTTGAGCAGTTTCATCCACTCTCTTTCCCCTCTAGACTCCCTGCAGAGGGGGATCGCCCCCGTCCCTCTGGTCTGGCCCGATTTTATCTTCCCCAATTCGCACTCACGCTAGAAGGTTTTCTCAGCAGACTCTGTCTCCTTTTCCTCCCAAACTCCTGGATTCTGTAAGGGTTCCTGTGGCTTCGGGCCTTCTCCGTGTGAGATACGGGGGCGAGTGCAATGTACAGAGCTCCCCACTTCTCCACCATCTTGCCCCCTTCTGGCCAGATGTCCTTCTGAAGGAGGGCTGAGCGGCTGGACGGGCCGTGGGAACGAGGAACAGCAGCTCACCCTTGTTCAAGGTCAGGTGTTCTCTCTCCCTCTGTGCACATAGCAGATCAGCCCGACTCCTGAGGGAGAAGGGAGGCCCTCGGGGGAAGTTTCCATTCTGTCATTGCGATGTTGTCCTCAACAAGGGACTTCTCACCGAGCACAATGGCCGTGTCCCTGAACGGGTGTGAAAATCAGATCACTGTAAACGAGCACTGCTGCGAGGCGGGAACGAGGGGGACATTTCACAGAACCCGCAGGGCCCCCGGGGGGCTGAGGCAGTCTCTATTGAATGTGAGCCCCTCCCTGTCTCATCAGGATGGGGGCTTGGACGACTCCGGTGCTGCTGAGCCTCACGTTCCTCGGTAGGCGGGCCACCTTCCCTTGCAGAATATGGGGGGCTGGCAGGCCACACAGCAGGAAAGGCCGTAGGGCACTCAGGTCACGAGTAAGGCTGTCCTCTCAGCCTGGTTTTTTAAAGCATCGTGTGCCAGGAAGAGGTTTACCATGCCGGTTTTTCCTTCTCCTTTATTTTGTGACCAGCTTCGACTCACCCTTCAGAAAGCACCATTGTTCAAATACCAAATCTTAGTGATTTCACTATTCAGATCACAGTCTTTGCCAGACAGGGTGACCCCAAGAATGTCCACACCCCAGAACCTAGGACTGTGTCCCCTTATGTGGCCCGGGGAACTCTGCAGATGTCCCAAGCGGGTGCGCCATGATCACAAAGGTCCTTGTAAGAGGGACAAAGATTTGAAGAGGGAGCGAGGGACCCCAGGCCAAGGAATGCAGGCGGTCAGGAACTCGAAGCACCGAGGCGGCACTTGCCCCTGGGGCCTTTCTCCCTTGAGCCCCATCGGGCCATTTCAGACTCAGGGCCTTCACCACCGTAAGGTGGTACGTTCTGCATTAAAGCCCCTAAGTATGGGGTCAAGGATAACAAGGTTTGTAGGGAAGACGACGGAGTCCTCCACCTCTGCACTCATGGCCACGGTCTGGATGCCTCAGGTCCCCCCCCCCCCCCCCCCCCC
>NW_024080709.1:2840493-2984203 GCF_003009895.1 Hyaena hyaena | reverse complement strand
GGTAAGATTTGGCTAAGTGAAGGGTTGGATGGAGGGCCGTCCAGGGAGGGAATTTAGAATTTATTCTTTGCCTCCCGCCCCCCCCCCCCCCNTGCCCAGCCGTGCTCTGGCCCCCCTGTGACGCATCTTACCCATGAAGTACAACCCCCTGCGGCCTGCGGGCTTGGTCCGCTGTGGTCTCTGCAGGGGCTCGAAGGGGGCCCGGCCCACACGGGTGCTCAAGGAAGTCACGGAACAGAGGGACAGACCGACACATCCCACAGGTTCTTGCTGTGCCTGGGAGGTCACACCCCCGCCCCCAGGTCCTTGTGCCAAATGACGCAACCTCGCCAGCCCGTCTGTAGCGCTCATGCTGTCCTGTCACACAGACCGGTTAAAACCAAGCTCAGAGGGCACCTGGGTGGCTCAGTCAGTTAAGCTTCCGACTTTGGCTCAGGTCATGATCTCACGGTTCGTGGGTTCGAGCCCCGCGTCGGGCTCTGTACTGACTGCCAGCTCGGACCCTGGAGCCTATTTCAGAGTCTGTATCTCCCTCTCTCTCTGACCCTCCCCTGCTCATGCTGTCTCTCTCTCTAGCTCCTAGAAATAAAAATATTAAAAAAAAAAAAAAAAAAAAAACAAGCTCAGTAATCCCTTCAGTAGGACTAGTGAGTTGTTGGGCTATTTTTGGCTCTGTCACAGCCCCGTGAGGCAGGTCCTCATAATCAGACGTTGGCCTAAATCCAGGCTATTCTCTCAGGAGGAGTTCCACCAGAAGTTCCCCCGCTTTTGCCATACGTCCTCTTTTGGCTTTAAACGCGATGTTCTCCAAAGCGTTTTCTTTGCTCTCCTTCCCCAGCCAGGGCGCCCTTCAGTGACGACGGGGAAGAAAGCCACGGCCAGCCCGTTGCGTCCCAGGCTTCGAACTCAGGCCAGAGCAGACCGCCCCCAATGCTCGTTTGGACGCACGGCTCACGCTTGGGTGCTTCTGAAGACAGAAAACGTGCATAAGCCGGGTTTCCCCTGTCGCACTCACCAGAGCGGGGTAGCGGCTGTCCCCCGAGGCCACTCCTGCCATCCTCGCTCCGCTGCTGACACCCCCCCTGGAGCCGTTTGCGTTTGCAAGTCCTGACTTAATGAGATTCTCCCCTGCTCTGTCTTACAGCGACGTGGCTCCACCCGGAGAACCGCTGGCCACGAACAGCCGACCCAAAGCGGCCCCCCGCTTCCCCAAGCTGTCCCGAGGTCCCCCCAGAGACACACGCAGCGTGGAACCGCAGAGCGGCGACCTCTGACCTCAGCAGCACCCCAGACTCGGGCCCTAGGTGCTGCGCCAGCTGCCTCTACCCAGCCACACTGCGCGTGACCCGGCCGCAGCCGCTGGCCCCTGACTCCCCGGAGGGACAACCACATCAGCCTGGTGACCCCTGAGAGCACCCTCCCACCCGTGCCAGGCCCCTGATTAAACTGCTCAGTCTCCGAGGACAAGGGGGCTCCTCGCGGGCCAGACTTGGCCACACGCACACTCCCCCGGGGGGCCGGCGGGAGGGCAGGCACCAGGTCAGGCCCCGAGCCCCCTGCCTGACATGCACGACCCTGAGGTTTTGTTGGGTCAGAAATGACCTCTTGACTCCTTCCCATGTGGGAACTAGAAGGACTGTTTCCCTTTTTCTTTTAACGTCACTGCCTGCTGTAACCTACGACATGGGGCTCAGAGTGGGAGGTCTTACTCCTTCCCTCTCACTCTCCCTCCTCCTGTGGTCATCCACAGCCTGCTGGGGGCCGCGGTGGCCGCCTTGCAAAGGACCCTGTAGTGATGCTGACCCGGGGTGCCTGCAGCACTTTGCCTGCCTTTCTGGGTTGGCTTCTGGAAGTACCAGCCAGGCCACAGAGGAAACCCGAGGCTGCGCCGGGCCCTGTGCACCTCAGCGGGCTTGGCAGGGCCTCAGTCATCATGGCCAGCCCTCAGCGGCGACCCAGAGACCCCAGGCAGGCCGGAAATCCAGGCCTCGGGGTCCCGAGAGACATTCCTTTCTGCAAACCATCGTGTAAGAGTCCACGGCTGCTGGGCTCTCAGACCTAGCACCTGGGCCCCACAGTGCTCAGCGTGGCTCCCCGTGTACTTGGACTGTGTCCACTCTGAACAGATCATGGTCCTTCCCTAAAGACATGTCTGTGCTGGACCCTCCACCCCCCACCATGCTCTCGGTGCCCCCCCCATCCCAGAGCAGGCCCCCCTGGCTGGGGCGGAGCAGGGAATGGGCTGAAGGTGAGCCGCTCTGCCCGGCTCCCACGTCAGATCGCCTCATAGAACCAGAGCCTGTGGGCCAACTCGAATGTCCAGAACCATGGAACCGTCTTACCTAACTGGCGCGTGCAGTTGGGAGGAGCTCGCGTTTGCCAGGGGAGATGCTGACACATTCAACCAGATGTTGTGGGACCAAGCAGCAGTCAGACTGACCAGAGGAAGAGGGGGTTTGAGGCGTCTGTGCACAGCAGTCAGTGGCAGGCCGATGACATCAGCTTCCCGGGGTCCTTCGGGGCAGCCCCACACTCGGCAAGCCACGTGGGTAAGCCTCAAGCGTGTCCCGGACAGAGGGGCACTCGGCCAGCAATGTGCCCGGCCCTGCTCGCCAGGAGGCAGCAGAGGTCAGGGATGCAGAGCCCTGCAGGGTAGCAGACCAGCCTGTGCCACCTACGAGGGAACACTCTGCCCGATGCCCCAGGCCCAGGCCCAGAACTACTGCCCTGTCCTCAGAGGGGCCCAGCTATCAGCTCGCAGGGCCTCAGAGGCCCTGAGACGCCACGTCCCAGAAGGGTGCCACAGGCTGGTGTCTGTCACGGTGTCCACCACACGTGCGCTTGCCGTGAACTCCGGCTCCCGCGGTGCCAGCGGGGCCCTGTCGCTTGCCGCGCTATCAGAGGCCTTGTGGACTAAATGAGGGGCTGTCTGCAAGCTCGAGCTGCTCCAGGCCTGCCTCCAGCTCAGTCGCTTAGAAGTAGGCACGTGGGGCTCCCTGGGAGACCGTCCTGCACCGTCGCATCTGCAGTAGACATGGATGGAGCCACCGGAGCTGACGTGCCCCCCGCACCCCACAGGCAGAGGGTTCTGATCGCCCAGCCTGGGGGGTACGTGACCTGAACCCCGTCCGAATGGAAGCCTGACCTCAGTGTGTCTAACCCCTGCCCGGAGCCAGCTTTCACACTCTGCACGGAGACTGGGGTGCCCGGACCGGTAACGGGCAGATGCCCGGCCTGTACTTACAAAGGGAGAAACCCTATTTTTTAAAGCTGAACTCTTCATGGAACACGGGCCCAGCTCTCCCGCAATCGAGACGGACCAACACGTTCCTGGGACCACGCACCAACCCTCCAGGTTGCCTGCCGTGCGCACCCCCTTCTGATCCCGCGGCCACGGACAGCAGCGCCTCAAAGCCGTAACTCCAGAGCCGCGTAGAACATCCTGCCGTGGTGGAGTCTGTCCCGCTGCCTACGGCCCCCCTGCCCTGCTCTCTGGGGAGGTGAGACAGAGACGCAGCGGGATCCTGGTTCCTGGAGAGTCAGAGCCCCAGGTGCAGCCTGAAGTCGGATGCACGAGCCCCCTCCCTCAGCCCCGTGCCCCCATCAGAGGGTAAGAACCAGAAGTCGCTCCTGTCTCCCGGACCCAGGAAGATCCGTGGGTGCCTCCAAAGCTGGCATCTGAGGAAGTCGCAGCAGTGTTCCCCTGGGAGGGGTTGTTGTGTCCCGAGGCTGTTACCTTTCTCACCAGTAACAAGGCACGTGGGAGGGCTTTCTGGGTACAGAGGGAGCACCTGACTGAGGTACAAAGACGGAAACCATTGTATTAGGGGACCTGGCAAGAGACGGGAGCCGGGGGGCGGTATGGGCCCTGGTGTGTGGACAAGGGGTGACTGTACACGCTGGGCTCTGCTCCGTGGCTTTGCCCCCCGTGGACTTCTTGAAGAACTGCTCAGAGTCATCGCCGCCGACAGCTGTGGGTCAGGCCTTACCACAACAGGCAGTGGAAGCCATGGCCAGCGGCAGGCCGATCTCACAGCAGCCGCCCCCGCTGAGGGCCCGCAGGCCCCATAACCGATCCACATTCGGGGCCACAGTCAGGGAACCGGCCCCAAGAGCTGCCAGCCCAGGTGCTCAGAAAAGGCCGCGCCAATGGCCCAGCTCCCAGAACCCGGGTCTTGGCGGTCAGGCACGCTAAGTGTCCCCTTCTCTCGGCTCCACAGGGGACAGTTTCTACACCCGAGGCCCTGGGCTCTAGGCCTTGACACCCCCCCCCCAACTCCCCTTCACATGGGACACCAGCCAGCCCCTCACACGGGGGCCAGGCCTTGTTCTCCGGGTTCCCAGCAGGCACCCTCCCCTCCAGTCTCTTCCAGAAGCCTTTATGCCTCAGCCTCCTCTGTACCAGCACCAGAGTCCATTCCCTGTGAGGGGTTCCAGTCCCGGGGCCAGCTCGCTTCGCCCTGTTGTGGAACTGACGGCCAAGAACAGGCCCGGCTTTCAGCCCAGAGCCACCAGAGAAGGACCCTGCGAGGGCCCCGCCTGCCCAGGAGGCGTCCCCAAAAGGCCACCCCTCATCCTCCCTCTCCACCCCACAGGCAGAAATTGCCCTGACCTTCCCGCAGTGTTTCACTGGGACCCGCCACACGCAGAGGGTGCCCCGGTGTGGAGGCCTCTGCCCCAACCAGGTCCTGGACGCCCATCACTTTTCAAAATATTTTGCATTGTTTCATTAAAGCGAACATTAAATATTTGCCGTTCGGCTTGGCTTCTGTGCTAATTCTGCACAATGGTAGCACTGTACATTTTATCTAACATTTCTGTGCCAGAAAGTTCATTTCTGTAACACGTGGTCTTGATTAGGGTTTTGAAATAAAACTTCAGCTTCAGGCTCAGGAGGCAAGAAGGGGGACACGGGCACCCTCCCGCTCAGAGCAGACCAGCTACAGGCTCACCCCGCTACCCCTTCCCGCCGGCCTTGAGCCATCGCTGGGGACACTCTGGATTTTTCCAGAGCTGGGAGTTAGGCCCAGGGGTCTTTACTTCTGTGTCCAAATCCCCACCACCATCCTCAATGGGCTTCCTTACCTACCAAAGCAGTTTCCTTAGAGGAAAAAAAAAATGTACCTTCTCTACAAGACAGTTGAGCCTACAGCACGATGAGCACCCTGCTGGTAGAACCGGCTGAATTAATCAGCGACCTGAGGTCCAGGGGGCCGGTTCTTAGGGCCACACGAAGGCTTCAGCATAACTGGAAAACCACTAGCCCAGCTGCCCGGGTGTCACCCTTCCGCTCGGAACCTGAGCGGGTCTGCTTCCTGCCTTGATGAACTAAGTAACGAGGCCACTCCTTCACCTTGGAAGATTCTTTTTCACCATCACAGAGAGACCATGCAGGGGAGGCCCCTGCAAAAATTGGGACCGAAGCCGCTGAAGGGTACAAAATGGCAAATTGCACAGTTGCACCCAGAGGTGCTGAAATCAGCCCAGAGAGGAGGCATTTCCAGGAGCCGGGGGGGAGGCTGTGGCGTTCCTGGACAGGTTTCACGATCGACAAGTCAGCCTAGGACTTCACCCCCAAAGCCTCAGCTGAGCCGCCCCTGGTGTAAGCATTTGGTACAACACCTTCACGACCTTAGGAGATAAGGATATCTTGGAGGAGGGAGACTCGGAATGCTGGGTCTTCCTGGGGGAAGGACCCCCAACATCCGACGGGGTCCCTGTGAGCCCCCCGCTGGGGGAGGGGTGCAGTAAGATGGCAACATATCTAGAGCCTCAGGCACCGTCTGGACCTAAGTGGGGCCTAGCAGACTGCAAGGCTGGCTCTGAAACATGCAGTAGTATGTTAACTACCCTCTTACATTAAAGTTTACACAATAGAATTTTTAAACAAATGTGTTTAATTTTCTAAAATCTCTTCTATTAAAATTTTCTTTTGGAATACGTTGTGGTAATTTTGTTACAATCTGGTTGATACACCTCTTTACAATGACAATAAAAACGGTCTCATTTTATAAAGGAGACAGCCCACTTATGGTTGGTTTCTCTGTGTTCTTTTTCAGCAGCTGGGGCTTAGGCGAACTTTCAAATATACACATCCTGAAAATGTCCAGGTAGCTCATCCCCCCATTTCATAGGAGAGCTTGGAACCAGAATTGGCTCAGACCAACCTCACCTTGATTTGAGCTGAAATGGCACAGAATCAGACTGAGTGTTTGCCCTGTAGAATCAAAATGCCATACACAAAAACCCCTCATCACCGGTTCCTATGCACCCGGATCCTTCTTGGGCCCCATGATATACCAGGCACGGGCACAGAGCAGGGGACGTAACAGAGGCCCTTGTGCCGCCTGGCACTTGAGTTGATAGCTGAGAGTTACAAACAAACTGAGGATTGACGGGGGTCGGGGTGGGATGGGTTGGGGATGGGCACTGAGGAGGGCACTTGTTGGGATGAGCACTGGGTGTTGTATGGAAGTGACGAACCACGGAAATCTACCCCCAAAACCAAGAGCACACTGTACACACTGTATGTTAGCCAATTTGATGAATTATATTAAAAACAAATGCTTTGAGACAAATGAAAATGAAAATACAAAATACTGAAACTTCTGGGGTCCAGCAAAGCCAGCGTTACGGAGGAAATTCATAGCTATATGCTCACATTGACAAATAAGATCAAACAATCAACCTAGCTTTACACCTTAAGGAACTAGAAAAAAAAGACAAAATGAACCCAAAGCTAAGGGGTGGGGGGGGGAAGACTCAAACTACTAAAATAAGAAGTGAAAAGGGGGATGTTATTATAGATTGCTCAGAAATCTAAAGGATAATGAGAGTTGCCATGAATAACTGCTTGCCAAAAGGTGAATAGCCTACATGTAGCAAATTCTTAGAAACACAAAACCCTAAATCACTAAATTTTACCCCTGAAATTAGTATTACAGTGGATGTTACCTGGAATTTAAGTAAAAATTTGGAAGAAAAGAAAAACCTACCAAGACTGAACGCCAAAATAGAAAATCTGAAAAGACCTGTAACTGGTAAGGGGACTGAATCAGTGACCCAAAGTCTCCTGGCACTCGAAAGGCCTGGACCCAATGGCTTCACTGGTGAATTCTGGTGAAATTTTAAAGGACAAATGCCAAACCTCAGCCTTTTCCCCAAAAACTGAAGAGGAGAAAACACTTCCTAACTCATTCTATGGGGCCAGCAGTGCCCTGAAACCAAAACAAAGACACTACAAAGAAAACTACAGACCACTGTTCCTGGTGAACATCGATGTAAAAGTCCTCAAAAAATACCAGCAAACATGCAGTAGCACAACACTCTATACCATGACCTGACCAAGTGGGATTTATTCCTTGGATGCAGGAATGGTTCAGCATTTAAAATGTGCCACATCAACAGAATGAATGGAAAAACCACTCAATCATCTCAATAAGTGCAGAAAAAATCTCTGACAAAACTCAACACACCTTTCTTGACCTCAGCACTCAATTGCGGCACATGGGTGTCTCAGTCGGTTGAGCATCCGGCTTCGGCTCAGGTCATGATCTCACAGTCTGAGTTCCAGCCCCACGTCGGGCTCACTGCTGCCAGCTCAGAGCCCACTTTGGATCCTCTGTCCCTGTCTCTCTCTGCCCCTCTCCCACTTGCCCTTTCCAAAAATAAACATAAAACCTCAATAAACTAGAAGTCAAGGAAGCTACCTCCATCTAATAAAAGCCATATATGAACAATCCACAGTAAGCCTCATATTTACTTAACGGTGCAAGACTTTTTTTTCCTCTAAGATCAGAAACAAGACAGAGGTGCCCTATCTCACCACTTGGGCACTTTCCATGGTACTGGAAGTGCTAGCCACAGCAACAAGGCAAGGAAAAAAAAAAAAAAAAGGTATCCAAGTTGGAAAGAAGTAAAATTATTCCTGTTCACAGATGATAGGATATTCTATGTGGAAAGCCTTAAGTAGTCCCCACAAAAACAAAACTGTTAGAGCCCGTGAACAACGTCAGCAAAGTGCAAGACACCATCACACAAGGCAGCTGCACCTCTGCACACCCACTCAGCAACCCGAAAGGGAAATCATGACAATGATCCCACATCCAGAAGCATCAAAAAGAACAAAATGGTTAGGAATTAACCCAACCAAAGAGGTAAAAACTTTAGAGAAGATATAATAAGAGGAAATGCTACATTCATGGGCTGTAAGACATTGTTACAAGGTCAATACCACTATTAAAAAAAACCCTCAAAGATCAAGATGGCATGATGTAGATGGAATTCTCAAACTGATGCGTAAAACACAATCTGATTGGAGGTTCAACCTCCCCCAGACATAAAGTCCTAACAGTCATGAATTTTTTAATCTGCGCCAGCAAGTCTGCCACCTGAGCCTTCTCCATCCTCCAAAGAGAAAGGAGGTGATCTGCAGGCACCCTGCTCTTCTCCCCGGGAACTGGCTTCATTTGTAACAATCCTTTTCCTTTGCTAGTAGCCTTCTTACCCCTACACCCTCTCCTTCTATAAAATCCTTCCATTTCATACCACTCCTTGGAGCACCTCTCAGCCTGCTACATGAGTTGCTGCCTAATTCATGAATCACATAATCCAGTTAGATCTTTAGATTTTTTTTAAAATTCTTTTATGTCTTTATTTTGAGAAACAGAGACAGAGAGTGAGTGGGGGAGACACAGAATCTGAACCAGGCTCCACGCTCTGCTGTCAGCACAGAGCCCGACATGGGGCTCGAACCCACGGACCAGGAGATCATGACCTGAGCCGAAGTTGGACACTTAACCGAGCCACCCAGGTGCCCCAGATCTTCAGATTTACCATAACTGTGTTATTCAGCATGATACAAAGCAACCCACCAGTTCATGGCAATCCCCATTAAAATCCCAATGACCTTTTATGCAGAAATAGAAAAACCTCAAATTCATACAGATTCTCAAGGGAACTTGAGCAGCTAAAGCCACGTTCGAGAAGAACAAAGCTGGAGGACTCACACTTCCCGATTTCAAAGCTTACGATAAAGCTACGTTCATCAAATCCTTATACTGTGACATAAAGACAGACATACAGATGAGTGGAATTGAATGGAGAAACTAGAAATACACTCCACGTACGTATATGATCAAAGAATTTTGACAAGCGTTTCAGGGCCCATTCTGTGGGGAAGGGGGAGTCTTTTCCACAGATGGTGCTGGGGGAACCTGGATATCCACATGCTGCAGAATAAAGCTCAATCCTTAGCTCCTCACCATATACAAAAATTAACAAAGTTGATCAAAGGCCTAAAACTGTAAAAGTTTTAAGAGATAATAGGACAAAACCTTGATGGACATTGAACTTGACCATGATTTCTTGGCTATGATGCCAAATGCACAAGCAACAAAAGCAAAAATTGATCAGTTGGACTAATGAAAAATAAAAAAGATTTAACAACTAAAAAACCGTGTCGCCAAAAAAAAAGAACGACAAAAAAAACCCACAAAGAAGAAATCTGTAGATCACGTATCTGATAATAGGTTAGTATCCAGAATATACACAGAACTCCTAAAACTTAACCAACAACCAAATAATTAGATTCAAAAACGGGCCAAAGACTTGAATAGACATTTCTCCCAAGACGATATACAAAGGGCCAAAACACACCAGAGGCTCAACATGACTGATCATTAAGGAAATACAAATCAAAGCCACAATGAGAGAACATGAAAAAAATGGGGTTAAGATAGTTTTGTTATGTTTCACTACAGTAAAAACACACATTAAAAATAAAGAGCTTTTGGGGCGCCTGGGTGGCTTAGTCGGTTGAGGATCCTACTT
Organism: Hyaena hyaena; assembly: GCF_003009895.1. Taxonomy (NCBI): domain Eukaryota; kingdom Metazoa; phylum Chordata; class Mammalia; order Carnivora; family Hyaenidae; genus Hyaena; species Hyaena hyaena. The sequence continues at coordinate 2,974,372 of NW_024080709.1, read as the reverse complement.
TCGCTTAGGTCATGATCTCGCGGTTTGTGGGTTCGAGCCCCGCGTCGGGCTCTGTGCTGACTGCCAGCTCGGAGCCTGGAGCCTGTTTCAGTCTGTGACTCCCTCTCTCTCTGACCCTCCCCTGCTCACGCTGTCTCTCTCTCCCTCTCTCTCCTAGAAACAAATAAAAACATTAAAAAAAATAAATTAAAAAAAATAAAGAGCCTTAAAAACCACAAAACTGGAATTTGCAACACATCAGCCGTAGAGCCTCAGATCAGACACCCACACCCCAGCCTGTTTTCTCCTGCATTAAAGGGGCTCCTGAGCGCGATCCACTCCAGGCTGTGACAGGGGACAGAGGGATCTGGCCCTATAGGGACTGTGCAACGGGCCTGTCCCTGCTGTTCAGCACGGGGTCCCTCATCTGTTCAGCAGACACACCAAGCACGGGCCAAGGGAGGAGGCCCCGCCCCTCGGGCTGGAGGTTGTCCTTGGGGGGGACTGCAGCTTTGATCCTGCCGCCAGCAGCTGGGCAAACAAGGACACGCGCAAGCCACCGCGGTCCCTCCGTGTCTCCTCAAGGAGCAGGGCCTCTACCAGGCGGGGATGAAACATCCCCCTCCTTACCCTCCACCCACGGGACTGGTCACATGCCGGGAGGGGAGCGGGGCAGGCAGAGGCCACACGTCCTCACGGAAGGGGCTCAGGTTCTGAGGAGAAGCATCCACCCGATTCCGCGGGAAGTGTCGGGCCACACCGGGGCCTCTGCACCTCGATGAGCAAAGCTCCCGGCTGCGCCCGGGCGCTCACGGCCTCCTGCGAGGCAGGCACAGGCCACCAATGTGGCTTATTCTTACACGTGTAGGACTGAGCACCTGCTGTGCGCCAAGCGGGGGTACTCAGCCCTCCCCTCACCTCTGCTCCTGCAAGCCTGACCATGACCCCCCCGGAGGGCCCAGAGAGCGCGGGAACATGACAAGGCCAAACAGCACCTCAACAGGAACTCAGCCTGCTCAGGACAGAGGGAAAAGCAGGGCTGGGGGGTCCAGCCTAGCCCCTGCCCCCAACTTGCTCTCCCAGCTGCTGCGCAAATGAGCTTGGCGGAGATGCACCTTTTTCTGGAAAAAGGAATTTACACTTGCCTCCCATAACTGAAGGTTCCGTGTCGGCGGCCCTGTGCACCTGCTCTTTCCTTTATTCCAAGCAGATTTAGGACTTGTTCTCTTTATGCATCAGACTTCTGGGAAAGCGCAAAGGGAGGCATCCAGCAGCATTTCCGGTTTGTGCAGGTGCTTGAACTTGTGAGTTCCTGGAGTGGCCTGTAGAGCAGTCACCCTGAGACCCCAGCTGGGCTTGTGGTTCAAGGCCACCCTGTGTCTCAGGAGCACCCACAACATGCCTGTCCCGGGGCAGGACGCAGGCACCAAACGACACCACCGGTAGAGGGGTCCAGCTCCTGGCCCCTTGAAGCAACAGCTGCCCCACGGGGTCTCGCCCCTTCAGTCCCAGGCAGCAGGCCCTCGGCTTCCTGTCCCCCATGAGTCATGTGCAAAAACCCAGCACCCTGGTCTCAGGGCTCGAGTGGCATCTCAGGTGGGCATCTGCCATCACTCACATGGCCAGGCCAGCCCCCGGCTGGCTGATGGAGCCTGACCACGTGCATCTCCGGCCAGCTCTGTCGACACCCCTTCTCCAGAGCCAGGCACACGCTGGAGAACGCAGGCAGCAGAGACCCCAGCGGTGGGGATGGAAGGACCAGCTTTGGGTACCAACATCCACAGCACGCCCGGGAGATCCCGGCTGGGTTCTGGGCCTCTGTGCAAACCAGTCACTACCCACCACGCCCTGGCAACACAGGCGCCATCACCACCCCCATCTCGCAGGTGGGCAAACGGAGACACAGGGAGAGTAAGTCCACAGTAAGAAGTGCCGCTACAGAGCCTAAGAACATCTGCATCAAGAAGCTCAGATTTTCCAAACCAGCGGAGACTGAGGCTCCCGGGTGAAGGACACTCATGACCCCTACCCCCGCCCCGAGGTACCTGTTCCAAGGCCACGGGGCCATCTTTCCCACAGAGGATCCCTCTAAAGATCCTGGTTTCTATTCCCTATTAACACGTTCTTCCAGCTCAGGGACCACTGGGCTGCACAACATCTGGGGCCTTGCAGAGGCGGGGGGGGGGGGGGGGGGGGGGGAGATTCTCTTTGGTCTTGCATCTCAACAACTCCACCCAAGCCCCATTTACATGAGCTTAGCCCGGGGGGGGGGGGGGGGGGGGCGGGGGGGGGGGGGTGCGGGAAGGAGATTCTCTTTGGTCTTGCATCTCAACAACTCCACCCAAGCCCCATTTACATGAGCTTAGCCCGGGGGTGGGGGGGGACACCCCAGAGCCAAGTGCTGCCTTGCTGCCCACAGGCCACGCTCCTTGGGCGGGCTGGCCCCCAGAAGCTGGGGCTGGGCGGCTGGGGTAGGAGACAGGATTAGCGCACAGGCAGGCTCTGAACCCGCGCCCTTCTCCCCAGGTGCGCGCTTGCTTTACACTCACGTCACACGGGGAGGACTTAAGCCAAGATGCAGAAAGCCTCTTTGGTGGCAACAGTTAAACTGAGACCCAAAGGGGAAGCAGAAGTTCATCTAGTACAAATGAGGGAACAGCAGTCAGGCTGAGAGAACAGCATGTGCACAACCAGAGGCAGAACACGCAGCAAGGACCAAGTCTGCTTGCAGATTTGAAATGACCATTCCTTTTCCTCCCAGCTTCAAGGTCTTCAGGGCGGCCAAAGACCCTGGCTTTTTTTTGTCTAGCGACTCTAGTGATTGGACTAGACTGGGCACCATGTGCCAGACCCCATTCTTAGGATTGTATGTGGACTATTTCATTTAACCTCCCAACAGATAGCTGAGGTAGTCACAATTATTCCCCTATTACAGATGACCAAGTGAGGCTCAGCTGGTTTAAGCACCCAGCCCGAGGTCACACAGCTGGCCAATGGGCCACCGGGGATTCCAGCCCGCGTCGTCCCGCTTGCAAAGATCACGGGAGCCCAGCCGTAACCTGCCGTTCCAGCAGGCAGGGTCTCCGTTTCCAGCCTGGCACCTGCTCTGAGCAAAGGCTTTCTCTGCATCTTCCCATTTAATGCTCTCCGCAGCCCCCCATCACCCTCTGCCTGAAAGCTGAATCAAGCCCAGGAGGATTAAGCCAGGAGGGTTGGACTCTGATCCCTGAGGTCTCGCGGACCCCTGTGCAGGTTCAGGGGCCCCCAGCAGATCCTTGGATCATTGCAAGGCTCTGGATTAAAGACTCCTTCCACATGCGGCCGCAGGGGATGCCTCCACCCTCCACCCCACACCCACCTGTAGGGAGGGGAGAGGGCCTGGGGGCCAGAACAGGGGCTGCCAGTGGGGGGGGCCCACAGGTGAATGGCTGCTCGCCAAGTTCAGTAGGCAAGGCACGTCGAGAGAGCAGGTGTCCAGTAGATACTCTTCGGATGTTTGAGGAGGAGGAGGAGGAGGAGGAGGGAGGGGGGAGGGGTCAAGGTCAGGGTCAGGTGCTGCATGGGGCTAGGGTGGAACCAGAGCACCAAGGTCAGAGCCTGAAGAGCTGAGGACGGGGAGGAGAGACATTCATCACCTGGATTGTGTTGGCTCTCAGGCCAACCGTGATGGAGCGGCTGGGCTCAGAAGCTAACAAACCCAGGATTTCAGTGCCTGGGTGACCGGCCCCCTGCTGCCCTGCCCTTTCCTTTCAGAGGGGACTCAGCCATGCCCCATGTGACAAGGACAGAGCAATCTCTCCGTACCAGGCACATGCTGTGCACCTCACATTTATCTCCAAATCCACACACACACACACCCAGGCAGGATTCCCGTGATCAGACAGGTTAAGGGCTTGCCCGAGGTCACCCAGATGGCAAGGGAGGAGGCCAGGACTGAAACCTGGGCCTGGAAACTCTAGAGCTTGGGTTAGCACCCTGGGGACCCTCTGAACCTGTGATCGCACTCCTGCGATTCCTCCCTGGTGCACGCACCCCTCTTCAGTCCTCTGTGTTCATACTCTGGCCCAAACCTCATTTTCTCCTCTTCTCATGACTCAAGTATGCCAAGCCCTCACCTACCCCAGTTCCTTTGCACATGTCACTCCCACCACCTGGATTGCTCTTCCTGCCTGGCTCCTTCATCCTTTGAATCCATCTTCAACATCACTCTCCCAGAGAGGCCTTCCCCCACTTCTCGGCCGCCTCTCTGTCACGGTCTTAGAAACCCCACAGCATATACATATTTTGGTATTAGGAAGTTTGCTTACTGGTAATGGCAGCTGCCACTGCTCTAGAAGGAAAGGACTGTGTTGGGGTTAGACGACACCACCCCTGTCACTAGAACATAGTTGACCTTGAGATACTGGTGCAGTGAATGACTAAAGGAATGGCCACTCGCCCCTTCTGACTCTCTCCCTCTGTTTGTCTCTCCTAGTTAAAAGGCACAATTACCTTTTTCCAGGAGATTTGCCTGAACACCTGGCCAGGAAGATGCCCACCGGATGGACCTTTGTCCTAAGCTGTGAAAACCCAGAGAGGAAAGGCTTGGACTTGGGTCTCTCTTACGGCTGTGTCTCAGCTCACACCTGGTGCTCTAAATGGGGGGAGATGTGGTTTTCTTCGGCTCACCTGCTTTAACCACCCTGTCCAGGTGGTTACAAACTGACTCAGGGGATGGGGTGCATCTGGGATCCCAAGCCCTCATTCACCTTCAAGGCCAGGGTCCTCCAGATGGCTCCCTGCATTTTGTCCTGTGTGTGATGCAGAAGGACTTCTCCTGGGAAGTTGGGGGGGGGGCGGGGGGAGTCCTGACCCAGGGCGAGGAGCACAAAACCTCCATCAACCCGACGCTGGAAGTTTTCTGATGCTAACGGAATAGCTTGGAAATACAGAAATGTTTCGCTGGCCCACTTGAAATGAATTAGATGAACTTAAGTGGGTTGATTTGTCAAGTTACACGAACACGTAGAACATAATTCTGATTTACCGCCTTGGCGCGACTACAAGGTCTTACCATGCACCTTTTTTTAGTGTTACTCTGTTTCTGCTTCTATATATTTGAAAGCTCACAAATCCTGCTGGCTCTTTCTTCTTCCTTCCCTGCCGGTGTTAGAGACCCAAGGTCAGGTGGCCACCTCTTCCCCAGGCGATCTGATCCAGTGTTTGGGACACTGTCTACACCCTCATGACTCCCCAGTTGACTCAGAGTCTCTGGAATGTCTCAGAGCCATCTCAAACTCAAGGTGCCCCAAACAGAACCCTGAGGCCCACCCCTCCCCCAGCCTCGCTTCTCCTCCAGCTGCCCCAGCGCCGCGGTGAGAGGTGCCTTCTTCCCCCAGTTGTTTCAGCTGGAATCTGAGTCACACTTGACTTCTCTTCTACTGCATTCGATGCAGCAGCAAGCCCCTCTAGCCTTCTAAAACCTAGCCATACCTATTGGTTAGTGGCTTCCTAAAATCCAGGTCCATCCAAGGCTCAGAATGTGGCCTTATTTGGAAATAGGATCTTCGCAGGTGTAATTAAGATGAAACCCTACTGGATGAGGGGGTTCTAAATCCAATGGGCTGGTGCCCTTTAAAAGAAGAGGACCCGAGAGAAGGCACAGGAAGATGGAGGCAGAGGTCCAAGCTAGGCAGCCACGTGCCAGGGAGCCCCAACGATCGCCAGAAGCCACCGGAAGCTCAAGAGGAACAAGGAAGGATTCTTTTCCTAACCTTGAGAGGGAGCACAGGGTCTTCCTGATTCCTCAGTTCGGGACCTCCAGCTTCCAGAATTGTTGGAGAAGGAATGTTATTTTAAGCCATCAAGTTATTTTAAGCCATTAAGTCTGTGGCGGTTATAGCAGCCTTAGGAAGAAAGGGGGCGCTACGGAGACCCATCCACCTCTGCCAGGGTTCTCTCCCAAGTTGCCGTCAGCCTCGCCCGGAACACCCCACAGCCCCCTGCTAGCTGCTCTCCAGGCTATTACCCTCCAGACACTCTGCCCACAGTGGCCATGTCATCGCATCTGTAATTTCCACACTGAATCAGGTGCGAGGGTTAAGAGTGCACGTTGGTGTGATGCACTGTTGCATCCTCGCCGCTGGGACGTACACATGCAGAGGTGTGTCACACAAACAACAAGTGAATGAATGAAACACAGCCCTGGACTGTGGTCCCCAATTCCTGCCAACCACCCTGACCCCAGTGACCTAGAGGGACCTGCACCTGCCTTCCTGCTCCTGGCCGCCCCCCTCCCCACGGCTCATCCTGGCCCAAACTCTCTGCCCTTAATCTTTCTCCTCCTTGGCTGTCGAGTCCTAGGTCATCACCCCCAAGAGACCTTTCTCGGCCAGCCTGTCTACAATAGCACACTCCCCCTCAGACACCACCAGCTCAATTTTATTCTCCGTTAGCTTACTGGGTGCTCACACGTGACTGGTCCGCACCCTCTCCCGTGAGCTCGGTGAGGAACCTTGACTGTGCTCATTTCCGCATTCTCAGCCCCGAGGGCAACACCCCAGCACAGCCGTACATCCTCCACAGAACTGAATGCACGAATGAAGGCATCTGCAAAGAAGTTCAACCAGTTTGTTTTGTGTGTTACCCATCAGTGCTGTTCCACCGCACCTGACGTGAGGCACCGCCACGGGATTGCTTTGGCCACTGAGCTCCCCTTCCCTCTGCGGGGTGATCATGCACATAAGTTCATGTTGCAAGAGACCTTCTTCCAGTGTGGCCCCAGAGTAAGGGACCAGAGCCTTCGTGCTGATCTATCCTCAGCATGTATCATGCACAAGAGATAAACCCCATGTGTGGGGACACTGACATCTGGGGGCTGTTTGTCACCAGGACAGAACCTGCCCAATGCTGGCTGGCGTCATGTTCTTCTCGTACATCTTCTTTGTATTGCTTCCCCCCCACCCCCTTGAGCCCCTGGATCTGGCACCTGCTGAAGCACTGGCCTGAAAGTGTGCTCTGTGAAACCGAATGTCCATCGTGGCCCCACGAGACTGGATCACTGGCAGCCCACCCTCTTCTCCCTGCAGCCTGTTCTTCACTTGGGTTCTAGGACACCACACCCTCCCGGCTTCCTCCCTGCTTCTCTGCATACTCCCCTCGGTGTCCCCAACCCCATAAATGCAGAGTGCCCCTGGGCTGGGTCCCAGATTGCTTCTCTCTCCTAGGGGTCCCTCAGTCTCCCGGCCTTCCGGAGCAGCCACATGCTGACTCCCAGTTTGTGTCCATGGCCCGTCCCACTCCACTGAATGCCAGGCTTGGGCTTTTTTTCTCTCTCCCCATGTTTCAGAAGGACCGATCATGATTTGGGGAGGGACCTAAAGAAGGGGACAGAGGATCCAAAGAGGGCTCCATGCTGACATCACGGAGCCCAACATGGGGCTTGAACTCCAGAACTGTGAGATCATGACCTGAGCCAAACCTGGTTGCTCAACCGACTGAGCCCCCTGGGTGCCCCCAAGCTTGTGTTTTCATCTGCTCACTTGACAACTCTACTTGGTGGCCCCTTGACATAGCGAATTTAACACATCCTGACGGAGCTCCTGATCTTCCCCTCAAATGTGCTCCACCCCTGGTGTCCCCCCACTGGCTGTCCCTGGGTCATCAGGACAAGCAGAGGTAAGAGACCCTGGAATCACCATTCACTCCTTCCTCCCTTTCCTGCCTCTCACATCCCACGTGGCCACAGTGCTGTCAAAGTACAGCCGGGAGCCCAACGCTTCTCCCCATCCCTGCTTACCTGCCTGCCCCAAGCCACCTGCACCCCCACCCAGATTAGTGGTTTCACCTCCTAACCGGCCCTGCACCCACCCTTACCCCGTAATGATCATTCTCAACCCAGCAGCCTAGAAACTTCATCAGAAAACATCACTGTTTAGCTCCCCCCACCTCTCAGAGTAAAGTCCAAAACTCTTAACTACAACGCAGAACACAGGAAGCATCCAGCCGGAGAGCCCCCTGGCCTGGTATCCTGAGACTCTCCCTGCATTCCCGCAGCCACACTGACTCCCAGGGGCAGGGCTAGGGGTCACGCTCGCACCTCAGAGCCTTTGCAGTTGCTGCATCTTCTGCTAAGGTTGCTTTGACCCCAATCTGACCAGTCTCAGTAATGTGGTGGGCAGAATGCTAAGACCCCAGGGACCTTCTAGAGCAGGTAGAAGCTAGGAAATGATGGGCTGTCACTCCCATGTTATATGAAGCCAAAAGGGGATTTTCAGATATAGTTAAGTTGACTAATTATTTGACTTTGAGTTAATTAAAAAGGGAGATTATCTGGTGGGTCGGGCCTCATCACATAAGCCTCTTAAATCTGGCTTTAGAGGTGGGGGACGGAGGAAGCCAGAAGTTTGAACATGAGCAGGATTTGACACACCATCCGCTGGCTTTGCAGGCAGAGGGGGGCCATGTGGGAGGGGTACAGAACAGTTCCCTAGTCCCAGTCAGCGAGGAAATGGGTACCCCAGTCCCACAGCCAACAGGGGACCGAGTTACGCCAGTGGCGAGGAGGAGCTTGGAAAGAGATTCTCACCCCCTGCCATCTTTCAGAGGAGAATTTAACCCATGGGTGTTAAATAAAGCGTGGTTTGGCTTTGGGATCCATGAGCAGACACCCTGGCCAGACCGTGCTAGACTCTCAACCTACACGTGAGCTGATACGGGTGTGGTTTCAGCTGCCATGGTTTGTCATTCTCTGTGCAGCAACAGAAAACAAATACAGATCATTTTTGAACCTCTGGAGAGGGAGAAGGTATTTTCAGTTCACAGATCCTAGAAGCTCAGATCCAGAATATAAAGAAATCCTACACACACAAAAAGAAAAAAAAAAAAGGCAACCTCATAGAAAAATGAGAACACCTGAAGAGACCCTTTACCAAAGAGGATACCCAAAGGGCTAACAAATTAGGAAAAGATTACAACGGAGATGAGGGGCACCTGGGTGGCTCAGTCGGTTAAGCATCCAACTTCGGCTCAGGTCACGATCTCACAGTTCATGGGTTTCAGCCCCACGTCAGGCTCTGTGCTGACAGCTCAGAGCCTGGAGCCTGCTTCAGATTCTGTGTCTCAGTCTATGCCCCTCCCCCACTTATGCTCTGCCTGTCTTTCAAAAATAAATGTGAAAAAAAAAATTTTTTTTTAACAGATGAGCTAGGACTCTATACCCACCAAAACCCACAAACGAGGAAGCCAAGAAATACCAAGCGCTGGCCAGGATGTGGCACAGCTAGGATCCTCCTATATGGCTGGAAGAGATCAGCTTGGCAAATATACTTTCCAGACAGAACGATCTACTGAACTTGAACCTATGGGTAACCTGCGGTCCAGCAGTGATGCTCCGGGGTGTATACACTCAACAGACAGGACTACACCATCCACCGTGCCACACGTACATCATTCGTGGTGATGTACAGTGGCCTGGCCGTCCGAGGTCTCTCTGCCCTTACCTAGTCACCACCCCTCACCTGGCTTCACCCCTCAATGGCTTCCTGGCTGTTTTTTGAACGCAGTAGGAATGCTCCTCCCTCACACCCTTGCACCTGCTCTCCCCTCCCCATGGCAGTCTCCTACCCCAGAGCACTTCTCCACTGTCCCCCCCCACCGAGGGACAATTTGGGAAGGTGGGGGGAAAGCTTTCATTTCCACACCTGGGGATCTGCTGTCGTCTAGGGGGCAGGGCCCATGGATGTTGCTACACGTCGGACAACACACCCCCACAACAGTCTCTGCAGTGCTGAGGGGAGGAAGGCCACCCTATGGGTCACTATGGCCCAGGCTTCAGCGTCCTTCAGGTCTGCTGGAATGCCTCTCTCCCCGGGAGCCCTTCCCAAACCACCCTGTTTAACATTTTACAGGAGCCTTCAAGAGGGCACACCTTCCCCACATCCCTTTGTTTCTCCCTAATAGTTACCATCAGCTGACACACTGTTTTACTTGTTACAGTCTCCCCTTTACCCACTAGAATATACACCTTCACAAGGCAGGGGGTTCTGACCGTTCTCCACACCCCTAACCCCCTACGACAGGGGCTCAGCCAACACTGGCTGGAAACCGTAAACGAGGGGGGAAATCTCCAAACTTCACCATGTGCCAGCAATTTTTCTTGTTCTCCTACCCTGACTGGGGAAATCCAACCCAAAGGTATGCAAAGATTGTTAAGACACCAATAACCACCCAAGTCTTCAAGGGGGAAGGCCTCTCCTCTGCCTTATTCTACTCCTTCTAAGTAGACTCTTAGGCCTTGCTTGCAAGGTCTAAGAGTTTCACAATTGAAATCTGATGGTACTTTTTGTTCAAGGCAGATGATTGCCCATAAACTCGGGGTGAGGGGGAGAAAAGCAGAGGTAAAGACCACACATGTTCAGGAAACAGATGACACTCTTTGGATAGAAAATGCACGAAGGCCTAGGGAGAAACACGGTGCAGGATGGTGTGATCTGACCACACAGATGCCTTTCTTCCTTATCCTACTTATCTGGACCCCCTGAGGCAGCCTAATTGGCACTTTAACACTGGTGTGGAAGGAAAACACACTCCCTCCGTGATTGTGAGGTCAGAGTTTTAGGGAAGAGGGCTCACTGAGAACCTGGGCTGGCTCTGAGGGTCGGGGAGGCGGGGGGGGGGGGGGGGGGGGGGGGGGGGTGGCTATCGGGGCCTCAGCTGGAAGAGCATGGCTCTGACGTCAGCCTCTTTGATGCAGTGCCTCCCCACGTCCTGGATCACAGGACTGGTCTGCAGATTTCTGAGCATGAACTTGCAATGCTTTCTTAAATTTAGAAATGATGAGACGTGTTCTAAAATACTAGGCTATTTATAATACACACCCCAGAAGAGGCCTTTTAAAAGAATGAGATTTTGGGAAGTGCAACTTTGATTTCTAGTTGTTGTCCTTCCCACTGAATTGTCTTAACAGGCCTCTGTGGACACGGACTCCATCCCGGCAGCCAGGACATTAGAGGCAGATTCTCCTCCATGGACTCCGTAAGAGCAATCACAGCAAATGATGCAGAGCCTGAGCATTGTCCTGAGAGGGTCATCAGCCTCGCAGCTGTCACCAGCCAGTCAGTCATGACCAGGACTTTGGAACACAGAGTAAGAGAGCCTGGCAGAAGGCATCTGGGACCATTTCCATCCTTCCTTTTCATCTCTCCATCCTTGGCCTCTTCTTCCATCCCCTTCTAGAGCTTTCTAAGTTCTCGCCAACAGGATGTAGGCATCAGTGAAGTTTATAGTTTTTAAGTTTTTGGGTTTTTTTTTGAGAGCGCGTGCGGGCAGGTGCACACGTGGGGGAGGGGCAGAGACTCAACCTCACAAAGCAGGATATCAGGACCAGAGCAGAGATCAAGAATGTGACACCACTCAAGAATGTGACTGAGCCACCCAGGCACCCCAAGTTTGCGGTTTCTTTCAAGGGAGAGATACTTGCCCTCCTCTGTTCCCCATCCTGCTGGCTAAAATGTGACTGGGGTGTGGGGACACCATCTTAGAGAGGAAGAGCCTAGGCCCTTGAACATTCTGCAGAGCACAGGGGTCTCAATCTGGCTTAGGCTCCTGGTATTTGGTGATCTCATTTGAAGATGAAATTGTGTAACATGATCCTAATATGCTAGAGAAAATCTGGGAAAGGTCCACCAGATAATGTGGGGTCTGGGGCATGTGTCTTAATGTTTGAAGACGTTAACAGAGGGCTAGCCCAGGGGAGAGAAGATTAAGGCAAAGCACGGCAACTAGCTTCAGACACCCAGACGGCTGTCCCCGGGAAACAGGTGATCTTGCTCTGGTAAGTTCCAGGGTATTTGTTGAATTGGTTAATGAATGAGTGGATAAAACTTGATGCGTAGACATTTCAGGAAGGCATATTTTGACTCCAAAAAGAAAAGTCCTTTTGAACAAGTGAGGCTAATGGGGACAAATGTAAAGTTTAATTGAGGAACTACTCTACACCAAGAAGGGCATTAAGTGCTCAGCATCCTGCTCGTGAGGCCATCTCATCCTGTATGAATTCCCAACCACAAATCCATTCACCACATGCACCGTAATTCAAAATCCTCCGTTTCTCCCAAGTAGACTAAGGGTCATTAAGCACATGAGAAGATTCTCAATGGCGTTTGACATTAGGAAATCCAAATTGAAATGACAATGAAACACCACTGCACACTTACGAGGGTGGCTAAAACAGGAGAGACTACAGCTAATGTCGGCAAGGATTTGGAGAACTAAGAATGCTCATGCGCTGCTGGTGGAGTTGTGAAATAGGCTTCTTGGAAAAGCCTGGTAGTTCCTCAGAAGATTAAACATAGTTTCTATATAACCCAACTATTATAACCTAGGAATATGCCCAGGAAAACTGAAAGTAAACAGTGGTGCAAAATTTAGACACAAAGGCACATAACATTCACATGAGCCAAAACAACAAGTAGACACAACTTACATGTCCATAAACCGGTGAATATATAAACGCAATGTGCTCCATCCATACAACGGAACACTAGTTGGCCAGGAGAAGAAATAAAGCCCGGACACGCTCCACAACATGGGCGAGCCTTGAGAACAAGCTAAATCGAAGAAGCCAGATGCTCAAGCACAAACATGGTATGATTCCATTTCCATGGAATGTCCCTAAGAGGCAGTTTCATGGAGACAGAAAACAGATGGTTGGTTGCTAAGAGCAATAAGGGAGTAGTTTAAAATTAGATAGCGATGACCGTATTCGCAAAGATTGTGTGGCCAACAATTGAAATATATACTTTAAAGAGGTGAATTATAGGTTATGTGAATCTCTCAATAAAGTGGGGATTTTTAATCCTTTAGCTGCCCTACTGCTTAATGCTGTATCCATGTACCATTATTTATCTAATATTTTCCTTTAAAGCCACTTAATTTTTTAAAAATGAAATTTTGCGGGTTCCTGGGAAGGTAGCAAAATAGGAGCATCCTAAGCTCGCCTGGTTCCGCAGACACACAGACAACACCCGTGTGAATGCAGCTAATGCAGAAAACGACTGGAGGACCAGCCTAACTCTCCCCAGTTAGGTGCAGAGAGGAGGCCATGTCAAAAAGGGGTAGAAGGGGCAGACACACACTTGGGACCAAAAGCCCTGGGGAGATGAGCCACAAATAGGAGGGATGCCTCAAGCAAAGAGAAGGGAAAGAGCAGATCCAACACCAGGCGTCCCAGACACGGGGACCTGCACCGAGGAGGCAAGTCACTATAATATTTGGCTTCGAGAACCAGTGGGGCTTAACGTCATGAGTTTTTAATAATCAGGAGGGCTTATACCTCTGGGTACCTTATAAATTGGTGAGCTTAGCTCTTGGAGAGCTGGAGGGCAATGGGAAACTGAGTCCCATCCTTAAAGAGCCAGTATAACTAAGAACTGGCCTGAGATACAGCATAGAAATAGGTGCCTCAGGTATGAAGGAGATTTATTTCTTAATCTCAGAACAGGTGCTGGAGGGGCAAGGATCTTGAGATTTCTCCAACAAGAGCTGGCAGGCCCCAGATCTCCCGCCAACCTAGATAGCTTGACAGTCGCAGGAACCAGCATGAATACCTCCAACTCTGACCTTCCAACACTGCAGACCCTCGACCTCTACACTTTCCTGCATATCTGTTCCATTCAACCCACCCCATTCAGCAGGAGTCTCTCTCAAGTGGCTCCTTGTGCACTGCATCCTGTAAGAGTCCCCCGCAAGGAGCAGCCCATGCCAAAGACTCCTGCCCCAGAGAGAGGAGAAGAGAAGCACATATGCAGGTGCACCCACAGTCCAGCAGCCACACTGGAGAGCTGGCGGTACAGAGAGTGTTCTGCTAATGAGGGACCACAGCCTGGGCAGACGGACCGGGGCCAGGTGTCTGGCCTGAGTGCTGACACCACCCAACCACAGGCCTAAGGCAGGCTCAGACTGGCTCCTTAGCAGCACAGGGACCCAAATCTGCGGGATGTATCAACACAAAGGGTCACTGCAGATGACTGGACTGAAGGTGGGTGTGGCTCAGCCACAAGAGGAGGGCACACACATGCGGAGGTGCGTGGTCCTGGGGAGCAGGGGGCACTGTGCTCAAGGACACCACAGGGCCTCTTCTTCAGAAGGCTATTCCTTTCAAGATCAGGAGATCTTGGGTCACTTTCCTAACACACAGGTGCAAACACAGAGTTACAGAAATGGAGGAGACAGGGGCACCTGGGTGGCTTAGTCGGGTAAGCGTCCAACTTTCTCTTTGTTCATGATCTCGCGGTTCTTGGGTTCTAGCCCCGCATCGGGCTCTGTGCTGACTGCCAGCTCAGAGCCTGGAGCCCGTTTCAGAGTCTGTGACTCCCTCTCTCTCTGACCCTCCCCTGCTCACTCTGTCTCTCTCCCCCCTAGAAATAAATAAAACATTAAAAAAAAAAAAAAAAAGAAATGGAGGAGACAGAGGAATAGATCCCAAATGACAGAAGACAACAAATCCACAGCAAGTGTGCTAAGTGAAATAGATCAACAATACACATGATGAAGAATTCAGTTATGGTCAATAAAGATAAAAGACTTAAGAGTGGGGAGGATCTCAGTGAAACCGTAAACAAAAATATTTTTTAACAATCAGATGAAGAACTGAGTGAAATTAAAAATACACTTGATGGGATCAATAGTAGACTAGAGGAAGCAGACCAACAGATCAGCAAGGTGGGAGACAATAATGGAAAGTAACGGACCTGAATGGCAACAAGGAAACAGAGTAATAAGTGAGAGTAGGTTAAGAGAACTCCATGAAATCTTCAAGTGTAATAGCATTTGCAGTACAGGGATCCTGGGAGGGGAGAAAAGTGGGAAATAGCAGCTATAAACTCCCCTAACCCAGGGAAGGAAGCAGACATCAAGATCCAGGAGGCACAGAAAACCTCCAATAAAATGAATCCAAGAAAGTCCACAGCAAGAAGTATACTCTTTAAAATGCCCCCCAACCAAGTAGTGTTAGAGGATTTTAAAAGCGGCAAAAGAAAACCATTATGTATGAGGGAAATCCCATAAGGCTGTCTGATGACTTCAGCAGAAACTTTGTATATATCCTGCCAGTCTGCTATGGTGCAAAGGGCTGAATGGGAAATACTGGTGACCAAGAATACGCTGTGCAGCAAGGCTACACCTCAGAATAGAAGGGTAGCTAAAAAGAAAAAAAAAGCTGAAGGAGTTCATCACCGTTAAGCCAGCCTTACAAGAAACGTTAAAGGGAATTTTTTTTTGTGCAGAAATTAAAGGCTTTAAGGAGTAAGAGAAGGAGAGGGAAAAAATTCACAGGTAAATGCAAACATAAAAGACTCATCGCTTAGAAAACCACTATAGAAATTAAAGCACAAATGCAATTCACCTGTAAAAATCACTCACTGGATTGACAGAATAAAGTGTGTGAAGTAGGACATCATATACACACAATGTGCAGTGGGGCAGTGGTAAAAGTGTGCTTTTAGAAGGGGTTCAAACTTAGGCAACCGTCAACTTAACATAGACTGCTACAGGTAGATGTTACATATGAACCAAATGGTAATCAATCAAAAACCTCTAACAATCCCACAAAAAACCAAAAAGGATTCCAAGCAGATCACTAAAGAAAGCCATCAAACCATGAGGGAAGGGAGCAAGAGGAACGGAATGGAAAAACTACAAAAACAGCCATAAAACAAGTCACAAAATGACAATACGCATATGCCGATCAATAATCAAGTGTAAAAGGACCGAATGTTCTAATCAAGAGACAGAAGGTGGCTGAAAGGATAAAAAGGCAAGACCCATTACATGCAAACTACAAGAGACTTATTTCAGAAATAAAGACTCCTGCAGATCCAGAGGCTAGAAACCCTTTTCTTTATTTTCCATTAGAAAGTTATATTGGATTTTTCTTTTGAATAGTTATTGTCAAGTTGGTTAGAAACCCATTTATTATGCAAATAGAAAGCTGGGGTAGCAATACTGATATCCAATAAAATAGACTTTAAAATGACTAACAGGAGACAAAGGAAGATACTACATAATCAAAGAGAATAATCAACAAGAGAATATAATCAACAAGAGACTATGACAATGTAAACATTTACACATCCACCGTGGAAGCACCTAAATACATAAGCCAACTATTAACAGACAAGAGAAAAAAATAATACAATAATAGCAAGGCTCTTCAACACCCCACTTACATCAATGCATAGATCATCCAGATAGAAAATCAACAAGGCAACAGGGACTTTGAATAACAAACTGGACCAGATGGATGAAACAGATACATTCAGAACATTCCATCCAAGAAGAGTGGAATGCAGTCTTTGTGAGTACACATGGAATATTCTCCAGAATAGATCACATGCTAGGCCACAGAACAAATCTCAGTTAATTCCGTTAACTCAGTTCATTCAACTCAGTTGACCACCTTATGCCATTAGTCTCCAACTATTCCAAAACAGAGGAAGCAATGCTTTCAAGTTCATTGTACGGGGCCAGCATTACCCTGATAACAAGACCAACTAAGGACACTATCCAAAAAGAAAACTACAGGCCAATATCTCTGATGAACATAGATGGCATAACCCTCAACAGAATATTAGCAAACCAAATCCAGAAATATATTTTAAAAATCCATTCACCACGATCAAGTGGGATTTCTTCAAGGATGCAAGGGTGATTCAATTTCACAAATCAATGTGATACATCACATCAATAAGAGAAAGGATTTTTAAAAAAGTGTCTGATCATTTCAAGAGATGTACCTGACACCTGTCAGAACCGCTACTATCAAAGAAACAACAAAGGTGGCTCAGTTGGTTAAGTGCCCAACTTTTGATTTCAGCTTGGGTCATGGTCTCATGGTCATGGGATCAAGCCCTGCGTTGGGCTCCATGCTGAGCATGGAGCCTGCTTGGAATGCTCTCTCCTTCTCTCACTGCCCCTCCCCTTCTCATGCTCTCTCTCAAATAAGTAATGAAACCATTTTTAAAAAGACAACTGTTGGGGAGGATGTGGAGGAAAAGGAACCCTCATCACACACTCACTGTTGGTGGGAACGCAAGCTGGCACAGCCAGGGTGGAAGGCACCACAGAGGTTCCTCAAAAAGATACAAATAAAACTACCTAACGATCCAATAATCCCACTGCTGATTGCCCAAAGAACACAAACACTAGTTCAAAAAGATATATGCACCCTTATGTTTATTGCAGCAGGACTTAACACAGCCAAGATATAGAAGCAATCCGAGTATCCATCCTTAGGCAAAGGGATTAAGTATAGATGGAGTATCACTCAGCCATCAAAAATGAAATCTTGCCATTTCCAACATGGACCCATAGGGTATCAAGTTAAGTGAAAGAAGTGAGAGAAAGAAATACCATAGGATTTCACTACTATGTGAAATTTAAGAAACAAGTGAACCCAGAAGAGAAGAGAAACAAAATAGACTCTTAAATACAGAGAATGGACGGTCGCCAGAGGGGAGGTGGGGGGGAGGGGTAAACAGGCGTAGGGAAGAGAACACTTGTCTTGCTGAGCACTGAGTAACATAAAGCAAAGCTGAATCATTGTACACCTGATACGCTTCTAACACTAAGTAACCAATACTTGAATAAAAAAGAAAGGATCCGCGGGGCACCTGGGTGGCTTAGTTGGTTGGGCGTCTTTCACTTAGTTCATGATCTCGCGGTTCTTGGGTTAGAGCCCCGCGTCGGGTCTGTGCTGGCTGCCAGCTCAGAGCCTGGAGCCTATTTGAGAGTCTGTGTCTCCCTCTCTCTCTCTGACCCTCCCCTGCTCACGCTGTCTCTCTCTCTCTTACAAATAAATAAAACATTTTAAAAATAAAAAAAGAAAAAGAAAGGATCCAAACTGAAGCAGAGAGGGGGAAAAACCACCTCGGTGACCCGTGGGAGAGGGTCAAGCCGTCTAACATACTTGCACTGGGAGCGTCAGAAGGAGAGAACAAAGATGCAGGCAGCCTTCTGTTCTAAAGCAGGGCTCGGATGCAGACATATACCTTGAGACGAAATTTGTGAAATGATTTAAGTCTTCCTATTTTTTAAAATATTTTTATTTATTTCTAGAAGAGAGAGAGAGAGAGAGAGAGCGCGAGCGAGCAGGGGAGGGTCAGAGAGAGAAGGAGCCACAGACTGAAACAGGCTCCAGGCTCTGAGCTGGCAGTCAGCACAGAGCCCGACGCGGGGCTCGAACCCACGAACCGCGAGATCATGACCTGAGCGAAAGTCGGATGGTTAACCGACTAAGCCACCCAGGCGCCCCAAGTCTTCATTTGAAGGTTAAAAAAAAAAAAAGAGTAAAGACAAAGCTGGCAGAAAGAAACAAAAATGGAAATCAATGAAACAGAAAACCTAATAGGGAAAGACTTTTAAGTAGATTTTTTGAAAAAGTTAACGTTAACATGCTAACTTAGAGGGACTAACAGTGTAAAGGGAATATTACAAATGAAAACCTATCCCTACAGTCTTACAGACCTTAAAACTAATTTTACGAACAGTTGTTTCAATAAGGTTAACAAGTTTTGTTTTTGTTTTTAAAGTCAATACATTCCTGGAATGAAACAAATTACCAAAACTGACCAGGGAGAAATGGAAAGTCTGAAGAGATTTTTTTTTTCTTTTTTTTACGTATTAAAGTAATTGAATCCATTATTTAAAAGCATCCCACAAAGAAAACTCCATGCCAAGAGGGCTTGCCTCGTGAATTCTGTCCATTTAAGGAATTTTATCAGATGAAAAGGATGCGATCTCAACTCACTCATGAAAGAATATTCCCAGCTCCTTTTAAGAAGCCAGCATCAATCCAACACAAAACCAATCAAAGACAGTACAAGAAACAGACACTGCGGCCACTTCTGCTCGGGAACACATACACAAACATTCTCAACAAAATAGTCAGAAAATTCAATCTCGCAATCGGGTGAGGTTTAATCCTGGAATGCAATGTTGGCCTAACGTCTGAAAATTAATGCAATTCACCGCATTAAGAGACAAAGGAGTAAGACCACAGAACGATTTCAACAGATGCAGAAAAAGCTCCCAAGACATATCCACGTGTACTTATGACAACTCTTAGAAAACCTTTTTAAGCTGCTATGAAAGGTGGCAGCCTGTTCGAGCAACAACAGGACGTGACTATGCCCAGAACCTTCTGGAGCTCCCTGGTGCGATGGAACACAAGATCCCAGACAGGGTGATGGGAGGTGTCGGGTGCCGGTGTGTCCGAGGTCCACGGCCAGCCAAGCCAGCACACGGCGCCTGGGGAAGGGCGGGCAGTCGGTTCGCTGCAGTGGAGACAGAGGCGGGCCTGGGGCGCCGGGGGCGGCCACGCTGAGGGTCGTGGGCCTTGTTCCCCGGCAGTGGGGTGGGGCAGGGGGTTAGCCAGGTCATCCTCGGTGTCCTCAGGTCTGCCTTGGGGAGCCCAGCAGGGCTGCAATGCAGGGAGCACCCCGGCCTCCAAGCAGAAGGGGACCGGCCAGGACAGGGGCTGGCAGAGGACGAGACTCACCCATGGACCAAGGGGACGGTCGCGGTGGCTGCTCACGAGGGCTCTGGGTGGGGGGCAGGGACCCCACCTGCCTCGTGTTTGAGGTACTTGGCACATCACTCTTACCACAGCTGCTTCACCAGGTCCTACCCAGAGTCTCCAAAAGCTGTCCTGCCCTCCTTAAAGCTGCTGCGTGTCCCTGTCCCCAGAGGCCCGTGACAGGGTACAGGGGTGGTTACTTACCATCTGCGGAGTGAGGCACCAGGGAGGGAAGAGGTATGTTGATCAGGAGGGGCACAGGCGAGGGAGAAAACCACCACCATCTGCTCTGCTGCTTTGGGGGGAGGGGAGGGGACAAGGACTTGGTGGCCCCCAATTCGTTGGAAGAAGAGTAGTCTTGAGGATGGAGCTTCAGGGACCCCGGTGTCCTTGGCGATGCCCTGACGCGGTCAGCTCGTGGTCCCCCTGGAAAACCACCTAGGGCCCGCTCACCGAGCGAGGCCACCTGCCGTGGCCTGTCCACACTGGGAGGCCGAGGGAAGGGCCAAGGAAGGACCTTGACCGAGGAGGGTACAGCAGGGCAACAAGCGGTCTGCTGGCTGGAGAAGATGGTACGTCTGGGGAAGTGAAGGAGGGGAAGCTGGCCCCAGGACACATGGATTCAGGAGGGGGAGGCTTCAGGTTAGAAGGGGGACACCATTTCTAGCCACAGTTGGGAGGAAAGGGCTCTTGTATCTGCAACACTGTAGAAGTTCACTTCTGTAGCTCATTTAAGTCTTTAACAACACTATGAAGGTAGAAGGTCTATTATGCCCATTTGGAAGATGGGGAAACTGAGGCCCAGGTAGAGCAAAAGGTCAGAGCTAGTCCGCATTCAGGCCTAAATTCAAGTTCCAGGCTGTGGCTCACGCATGGCTGACCCACAGACTCGAAGCTTCCTGGCAACAGGGCCGCGGCTAACAGTTCCAGGACAACCCACATGTGCACCTTCTCCCTCAATGCTCAGCCCACAGCATTTAATCCTCATTGGCCAAGCCGGTCAACTGAAACCGTTCCAGCTCAGACTGAATAGGACCATCGCACAAATCCCAGCTCACAAAGAAGTGGCCGTTGGCCAGTGGTTGGCAAGCTTTTCCTCTACAGGACCAGTTATAGGCTTGGAGGTGAATCGCAGATCCCCAAAGAGGAGGTTCACATTTTTCACCCTTCCTATAAAGAAATTCTGGGGGCGCCTGGGTGGCTTAGTCAGTTAAGCATCCGACTTTCGCTTAGGTCATGATCTCGCGGTTCGTGGGTTCGAGCCCCGCGTCGGGCTCTGTGCTGACTGCCAGCTCAGAGCCTGGAGCCTGTTTCAGAGTCTGTGTCTCCCTCTCTCTGACCCTCCCCCTGCTCACGCTGTCCCTCTCTCTCTCCTAGAAATAAAAATTTAAAAAATTAAAAAATAAAGAAATTCTGTGAAGACAGGAGGAGGAGGATAGTCTACCTTTAACTCGAGGTCTGCTGCCTGTCAGGTGCCTGGTCTTCATCAGCTGTCATCCTCAAAGTCACTTGGGAAGGTTTAACCCCTATTTTCCAGGTTAGAAGAAAAGAGGCTCAGGAAGAAGCTGCCCACGATTACACAGCACAGAGACAAATCTGGAAGGTCCCTGCTGACCAGGGAGGGCACAGAGCCGCTAGGACAGGGGACACGAGGTAGCCCAGGCTGCCTACTGCCCAAGTCAGCCCAGTAAGACTGGGATAGAGGCTCAAGAACCAGAAGTCATCATGAGCCCATAGGAAACCTCTGGAGATGCAGGGAAGTTCTGTACGGTACTTTGTTTTGTTTTGAATATAGTTTCTTGTCAAATTGGTTTACATAAAACATCCAATGCTCATCCCAACAAGTGCCCTCCTCAATGCCCATCACCCATGTTCCCTCTCCCCCACCCCTCCATCCACCCTGTTTGTTCTGTGTTTAAGAGTCTCTTGTGGTTTGCCTCCCTCCCCCTCTCTGATTATAACTATTTTTTCCCCTTCCCTTCCCCCATGGTCTTCTGTTCAGTTTCTCAAGATCCACATAGGAGTGAAAACATATGGTATCTTTCTCTTATTTCACTCAGCATAATACTTTCCAGTTCCATCCATGCTGCTGCAAGTGGCATGATTTCATTCTTTCTTGTTGCCAGTAGTATTCCATTGTATATATAAACCACATCTTCTTTATCCATCAGTTAATGGGCATTTAGGTTCTTTCCATAATTTGGTTATTGTTGACCGTGCTGCTATAAACATTGGGGTACTTGCGCCCCTATGAATAATCACTCCTGTATCCTTAGGTATAGCATTACTACGAATTTACCCAAAGTCATAGCAGAGTTCTGTTTTTAATTTTTTGAGTAATGTCCACATTGTTTTCCAGAGCGGCTGCACCAGTTTGCATTCCCACCAACAGTGCAAGAGGGTTCCCATTTCTCCACATCCTCACCGACATCTGCAATTTCCTGAGTTGTTCATTATAGCCACTCTGATGGGTGTGAGGCATTATCTCAGTGTGTCTTGCATTTGTATTTCCCTGATGATGAGTGATGTTGAGCATCTCTCTGTGTGTGGGTTGGCCATCTGGATGTCTTCTTTGGAAAAGTGTCTATTCATATCTTCTGCCCATTTCTTCACTGGATTATTTGCTTTTCAGGTGTTGAGTTTGGTAAGTTCTTCATAGATCCTGGATACTAGTCCTTTAGCCGATAATTCATTTACAAATGTCTTTTCCCATTCTGGCAGGTGCCTTTTAGTTTTGTTCATTGTTTCCTTTGCTGTGCAGCAGCTTTTTATCTTGAGGTCTCCACAGTTCATTTTTGCTCTTAACTCCCTTGCCTTTAGAGATGTGTTGAGCAAGAAGTTGGTGCGGCTGAGGTCAAAGAGGTTGCTGCCTACTTCCTCCTCTAGTGTTTTGATGGTTTCCTGTCTCGCATTTAAGTCTTTCACCCATTTTGAGTTTATGTTTGTGTACGGGTGTAAGAAAGTGTCTAGTTTCATTCTCCTGCATGTTGCTGTCCAATTCTCCCAGCACGATTTGCTAGAGGCTTTTTTCCATTGGATACTCTTTCCTGCGTTGTCAAAGATTAGTTGGCTATACATTTGTGGGTCCAATTCTGGGTTCTCCATTCCACTGGTCTATGTGTCTGTTTTTGTGCCAATACCATACTGTCTTGATGATTACAGCTTTGCAGTCAAGGCCAAAGTCTGGGATTGTGGTGCTCCCACTTTGGTTTTCTTCTTCGGTATTACTTTGGCTATTTGGGGTCTTTTGTGATTCCATACAAATTTGAGGATTGTTTGTTCCAGCTTTGAGAAGAAATGCCGGTGCAATTTTGATTCGGAGTGCACTAAATGTGTAGATGGCTTTAGGTAGTAATGACATTTTAACAATATTTATTCTTCCAATCCATGAGCATGGAATGTTTTTCCATTTCTTGGGGTCTTCAATGTCTGTCATATATTTTCTATAGTTTTCAGCCTACAGATCTTTTATTTGGTTAAGTTTATTCCTAGGTATTTTATGGTTCTTACTACAATTGGTTTCTCTGTCACTTCATTTTTGGTGTATAAAAATGCAACTAATTTCTGTAAATTTTGTACCCTGCGACACTAGTGAATTCATTTATCAGTTCTAGCAGTCTTTTGGTGAAGTCTGTCAGGTTTTCTATGTTGAGTATCATATCGTCTACCAGCAGTTTGACTTCTTTGCCAATGTTGAGGCCTTTTATTTCCTTTTGTTGTCTGATTAACATAGTGCTGGAAGGCCTAGCATCAGCAAACAACATTGGGGTGAAGGGGCATCCCTGTCACGTTCCTGATCTCAGGGGGAAAGCTCTCAGTTTTCCCCATGGAGGAAGATATTAGCTGTGGGCTTCTCATATATGGCTTTTATGATGTTTAAGTAAGTTCCTTCTTTCCTGACTTTTTTGAGGGTTTTTATTAAGGATGCTGTATTTTGTCAAATGCCTTTTCTGCATCTTTTGACAGGATTATATGGTTCTTCTTTTATTAATGGGATGTACCACATTGACTCATTTGTGAATATTCTACCAGCCCTGCAACCCAGGAATGAATCCCAGTTGACCAAGGTGAATAATTCTTTTTATGTGTTATTGAATTTGATTTGTTAGTATCTTGTTGATAATTTTTGCATCCATGTTCATCAAGGATATTGGCCTGTAATTCTTTTTTGTGCGGTCTCTGTCTGGTTTAGGAATCAAGGGAATTCTGCTCCATAGAATGAGTCTAGAAGTTTTTCTTCCATTTCTATTTTTTGGAACAGCTGGAGACAGATAGGTATTAGCTCTGCTTTAAATGGCTCTAGAATGCCCCAGGGAAGCATTCTGGTCCAAGACTCTTAGTTGTTGGGACATTTTTGATAACGATTCAATTTCTTCACTTGTTATGAGTCTGTTCAAATTTTTCATTTCTTCCCATTTGAGTTTTGGTAGTGTGTGGGTGTCTAGGGATTTGTCCATTTCTTCCAGGTTGTCCATTTTGTTACATATAATTTTTCATAGTATTCTGATAGCTTCTTGTGTTTCTGAGGAATTGGTTGTGATAAATCATGAATGAAAATGGATTTATCTATTGGGTCCTCTTTTCTTTTTGAGAAGTCTGGCTAGGGGTTTATCAATTTTATTTTTCTAAAAACTAATTCTTAGTTTAATCTGTTCTTTTTTTAATTCTACATTGTTCATTTCTGTTCTAGTCTTTATTCTCTTCTGCTGCTGGTTTTGGGTCATCTTTGGGGTTCTGCTTCTAGTTCTTTTAGGTGTGCAGTTAGATTTTTGTATCTAGGACTCTTCTGGTTTCTTAAAATAGGCCTGGATTGCAATATATTTTCCTCTTAGGAGTGCCTTTGCTTCATCTCAAAGGGCTTGGGTTGTTGAGTTTTCATTTTCATTTGTTACTATAGGTTTAATTTCTTCTCTAATTGCCTAGGTGACCCATCTTTCACCTCCATGCATCTGGAGATTTTCCAAACTTTTTCCTGTGGTTGATTTCAAGTTTCATAGCATTGTGATCTGAAAGCATGCATGGTGTGCTCAGTTCTTTTATATTTATTGAGGGCTGTTTTGTGACCCAGTATGTGATCTTGGAGACCATTCCATGTGCACTCAAGAATGTGTAGTCTGCGGCTTTACGATGAAAAGTTTTAAGTATAGCTGTCAAGTCCATCTGGTCCAGTGGATCATTCAGGGCCATGGTTTCTTTATCCATTTTCTGTCTAGATGATCTGACCATTGCTGTGAATGGAATGAGTGTTCATGTCCCTTGCAATGAGCGTATTTCTTACCAGTAAGATCATTTACGTGATTGTTTTATCTATCGGGGTGCTTCCGAATTTGGTATATAAACATTTATGATTTTTACCTCTTCTTGATGGATAAGCCCCGTAATTATTATATGATGTCCTTCTTCATCTCGTTACAGCTTTTAGTTTAAAATCTCGTCTGAAAGAAGTATGGCTACTCCAGCTTTCTTTTGACTTTGCGGGTTACTTTGAACTTCCAAACATGGAGCAGGGTTTTTTTGTTTCTTTTTAAATCCATCTTGTCTAGATCTTAAAGGGCAGTAAGACCTTCTGCTGACTTCAGGGTCTACCGTGTAATATTTGAGGGTGACAAAGGGGCTGCTGTAGGGGAAGCAGGAGCAGACAGACCCAGGCAGCTCCCCCAAAAGTCACTGGCTAGCTGGTGCTTGGGGTTCAAGTCTCTTAACACTGAGATTTGATAATCAGAATACAAGTTGTACCTTAGATCAGCATCACCCTCAAGCCAGAGAGGCAAAGCTAGGAAGGTTATTCTCCCAAGGGGAGCAGTATAGACCAGGAGGGGGTAGTTTTGTAACCTAGCACACACTTAGGTGCGTGTGTCCTTAACCGCGAGAACAGATGGCACCCTTGCTCATGTTCTTTCTACAGCCCACACCGCCGCTGGCTCACCAGAAACCTTCCTGGGGCCATGGTGTCTGGTGTACGTGATCCAGAGACTTCAAAGCACCATTGTGCCTCAGGAGCAAAGGTGCAGCTGCACTCAGTGGTTTTCTCCTGGGGCACACACGTGGGTTGTGGCAAGCTTGTGAAATACCAGTCTGTAACCACAGATGCACGAAAACCCAGATTCTGAAATCTCATGAATGTTTAAGAGTGTGGACAGGGATCTGCGAATGTGTGAGCCCCAGTTTCTCAGGGACACAAGTTCACATTTCCTGGCCAACTTTGCCTCCTTTCAGAACAGTCCACGACCATAATCTTCATCTTCAACAACCCAAGTTATCTAACACAAGTAACTTCACAATCTATGTGGGAGGTCATCCAACAAGAGATACTCACTCAACAGAGAAGGACTGGCAATAGCGGGTAAGCAATTTATTTCTGGCCCAAAAAGATGGAATAAATAACAATAGCTAGAATAACTAAAAGCAGCCCAAATGTATTGGGAGCATACGGTATGCAGGCTCTCATTGTCCTGGGGCTGCAGGTCCAAGATCAAGGCACCTGAGAGCGGCTTCCTAGAGAAGCACTGTGTGCCCACATGTCCCTTCCCTTGTGCAGTGTGGTCCTAGTCTCTTCTTAGAGGGACACCAGTTGTATTCATTGGGGCCACACCCTCAGTACCTCATGTAACTTTAAGGACCTCCTTAAAGGCCTGTCTCCAAATATGGTCACATTGGGGTTAGGAATTTGTGTTGTGGGGAAGATGGTTCGGTTCACAGCACATGGATTCATCTACTCACCATCTTGAAAGGAGGTACTATTATTTTACATCTCAGACGTGGAAACGGAGGCTCAAGGTACAGAATGGGCACTCATGGTCTAAAGCTTGTGCTCCTGACTGCCAGGTAATTCTGCCCTCCCTGGGTGCCAGGCAACTTCCTGTAACCACAGTGGAGGAACGTTCTTGAATTGTTCCAGCACCTACTTAAGCGGTCAGCCAAACTGAGAACCAGGAGTTAGGAAACCTAACCTCTGCCTTCACCTTGGAGTCCTCACATCTCCCAATGCTAAAGACCATCTTTAGTTCACCTCATGTAAACAGGGAGGGGACTCCTTCAATGCAGGACCATGGTGACTTGGCAGATATAGCACAGAGCCCTTAAACTATTGGCAATGTACAAATAGATTCCATGGTCATTCCTCAATATTAGTTTTTAAGAGGTCGCAGCACTGAAGACTTTAAATCTTTCTTGCCTCCAGACAGCCATGCCTGAAGAGTCCCTCATTACAGTAGAGGGAAACTGAAGGGGATCAGTGAACTCATAACACAGTGGTCACCATCAGAGTTGGTGTTAGACAATTCATTTATCCGACAAAGAGCAAAGGGCCAGAGACCAGAAACCAAAGGAGCTATCAAGAGAAGAAATTAGAATGGGTACTAGAATGGAGGGTTTTCCCAGAAAACTAAAAACCTCCTAGCTGAGACATTAGGCATCGATAGTGTTCAAGTTTCAAGGCGAGAAGGCTAAATTCTGGTAACTGTTGTAGGTTAACCTCAAGCGCGGTTAAATACTAACATACGATTTCTTCTTCTGTAAATCTGCTTAGCAAGCTTGTACTTCCCTGTTCTGGCTGACCACACCCACACCCTGTACGCAAGGTAACAGAACACCATGTCACCCTTCTACCCTACTGGTCTGTCACGTAGTCACTACCCCATGGCTTCTCAAACGTCTAATTACTGTTGGTCATTTCAAGATAAAGAACTTAAAATTGTTAGGCCTCTGCCAAAACTAACACCTGAGTGTCACAATGTAATTGGTTAAATAATGACACATTCTGCCTCGAAGTCCATAGAAGCTCACTGCTACCTTTGTTCGGGGCCATTCTCTGCTTATTTCTCCATGAGATAGGATATCAGGTTTGGCCCGGCCGTAAATAAAATCTTGCCTCGTTTCTATTTGGTGTTTGGTGGTCTCTTTGACAATCACCCTGCTTCAGTAACATCCAGGAAGATAAAATAAAAGGTTAACCACAATAGGCCATAGATTTTTCTCCAAGAAAAATTAAGAATAACACAAAATCTGAAGGATTTTAAGAGCAGGAGCCCTGAGTTAATTTACACCCAGCCAAGCTGTTATTTGTGCATAAAGTAGGGGAAAAGACACTACTGGAAGATTAAGGCAATAAAAATAGAGGCATCTACACCTTATTAAAACACAATATAAAGCTGCAATAGAGTGAGCAGTGGGAGGTCAGCTGAAGAATTAACCATGCAATCAACGGAACTGAAGAGCTTTAAAGTGGGCCCCCAGTCTTTTTTTTTTTCAAGTTAGGTACAAAAAATTCGTGGGATCATGGTTTTTCATGCTTGTGCTGGAGGCTTTATCCCACATAACAAGAGCTACAAGGATCAGAAACAAAATATACAGCATACAATACAAGCATCCTGGAGAATTCTAAGAAATTTACATGCCATTTACAAATGAGAGCCAAGTAGGCAGATGGTAGACACACCCAAAAAGACACAATAGGAAATAGAAAAATTGGATAGCAATGAAACTTAAAAAAAAAAAAAAAGGTTAAAAAGACCAGGATCAAGTCTTCCTGATTAACAAAAGCCTCATAATGGGATGCTATGTGTTCATGAAGGAGAAGATGGTTATGAAAATGGAAGTGCTTCCTTCCCAAGTCCCTGTCATAAATGTAATACAGTCCCTTTCAAAGTCCCAGTAAGATTTTTTCATGAAGTTTGACAAGATTATTGTGAAATTCAAAACAAGAGCCAGGACCAATTTTGGGAAAACAAACAAATGAGGTTGGTCTCACCAGATACCAAAAAGATTACGAAGCAGAAATATACATAACTATAAAAGACAACACAGACCCAGGTGTGGGGGGGGCTTATTGTGTTAAAGGAGGAATTTTACAGATGGAGAGAAAGACTTTTCCATAACTTGTGTAGAGAAAATTGGGTGTACTTATTTAAAAAAAAAAAAAAAAAAGTTGGAGCAAAAAAAAAAAAAAAAAAAGTTGGAGCCCTAGTTCATGGTCCACAGAACTAAGTTTTAATAAAAATTAAAACGATTACAATAAAATGAACAAATGTTTAGGACTTTAGGGTTTTAAAGGCCTTTACAAATAAAAGGTTTTAAAAGCCATGGAAGAGAAGACGGATATATGTGGGCATATGAAGACGTTAGGGTTCCACATAAGTCCAGGTGTGCCTGGCTGGCTCAGTCAGTAGAAGGTGCAAATCTTAATCTTGGGATTTTGGGTTCAAGCACCCAAACTGGGTACAGAGATTACTTAAAAGTAAAATCTCTAAAAAGTTAATAAAAAGTTCAAATGCAAGAAACATTACCCAGAAGATATTAACACATGTGACGTGACAAGTTATCCAATTATATACATATTCATTTCAGTGGGGAAGGGGAGAAAGCCTCTTACGTTGAAAAATGATTTCACTCAGGTGCATCTGGGTGACTCAGTCCACTGAGCATCCCAACTTTTGATTTCAGCTCAGATCATGATCTTACAGTTTCTGAGCTTTAGCCCCACATCAGGCCCTCTGATGTGAATCCTCTCTCTCGCCCTCTCTCTGCCCCTCCCCCATTTGTCTTCTCTTGGTCACTCTCAAACTTTTTTTTTTTTTTTTTACACAAATATAGTTTATTGTCAAGTTGGTTTCCATATAACACCCAGTGCTCGTCCCCACAAGTGCCCTCCTCCATGCCCATCACCCCCTCCCCCCCCCATCAGCCCTCGGTTTGTTCTCAGCATTCAAGAGTCTCTGTGGTTTACCTCTCTCCCTCTCCCCCACTATTTTCCCCCCTTCTCCCACATAGTAAAAAATTTTTTTAAATTATTTCATGCATATATGGAATTTAAGAAAGAAAACAGTACGGGGAAAGCATACCCCCAAAAGCAGTTGGGGAGAGAGTGGCAAAGCAGAAACAGCCCCAGGGACTGAACTAAAATGGGAAAGAGGAGGAAGGAAAGGGTTTAAATTCCATTATGAGTCTATAAACAGGGGAATCACAGAGTCTGAAACTCCACAGCTGGATACCTGGCGGTGCTCTGGCGGGAAGGGCGAATCCCCAGGAGCAGAGTCCGGGGGGGGGTGCTCGGGCCGCACGGGGAGAGGCGGCTCCCCTGCCGGGAGGACCTCCCCACGGGCAAAGGCCCCAGCAGACCCTGGAGAACCACCACCTTCACTGGTGCTGGAACAAGGTTGTTAACAGTGAAGCCTGGTGCCAGATGTGTGTTGGGATCTTCCAGAATCCCCGAAACACCGCTGCTGTGTGATTGCATGAACTTTTTCTGCGGCAGTCTCTGGGCATCGGCAGCAGCACCATCCCGCGAACATTCCTGGGTGTGGCCAGCACTGGCCATGGCTTTGTGAGACCCTCCTGCAGATGACAGAACGGGTCACAGCCGCAGTCCCTCAGAAGTGAGGAGTTGGGAAACACAGCCACATCGGAGATAAAACTCAGGAGGGCAGGGCCACCTGGCAATCTGATGGCTTGGTCTTGGACAGTGTAAAAGTGGGGAATGGATGGAAGCTGGAGACAAAGGACAGGTGGGCAATGGCTGATGAGGGAGAACAGAGCTCTGATACTCGAGGCTGGCGAGTTGAGGGGACACCTTTTTTAAAGTTTTATTTATTTCTGACAGGGAGACAGCATGAGCAGGGCAGGGTCAGAGAGAGAGGGAGACACAGAATCTGAAACAGGCTCCAGGCTCTGAGCTGTCAGCACAGAGCCCGACGCGGGGCTTGAACTCAGAGTGTGAGATCTTGACCTGAGCCAAAGTCGGACGCTTAACCAACTGAGCCACCCAGGCGCCCCACCATTTCCACCCCTCCTGTGCATGCACATACACACCTATAGGCGCCACAACAATCCACTGCAGTAAGCTAAGCAGTGCCATCTAGAGGAGAGCCGAGCCATTACATTAAGCCCCAACAACTGGGCCAAACTTACTCTTCAGCAACCTAAGTCTCTCTGCGTGCTTAATTTATATACTATATAGTGCTGCATAGTTTGACTTCTAGGGGAAAACGATTTAATATCAATCGTATTTCGGTCTGTTCAATGGTCCATCTATTCAATTTTTTTCTTTTCTTGAAGAGAAAAAATTTTCATTTTCAATTTTTCTTAAAAATATTTCAGGTTTTTCTACTATATTACTGTCTTATAAGATTTTTCAAATTCTATTTTAATTCCATCATTTCATTTTATTCTATTTCATGGTATTCTTTTCAAATTTTCAAATGTTTTCCTTTTAATTTTTTTATTTTTCCCTCTATCAAGCTCCTTTCAACACCCAGACCAAAACACACCTAGACTTTAGTATCATTTATTTGATTTGCATGTTGTGTGTGTGTTTTTAATTTCTTTTTACCTTATTAATTCCTTTACTTCCTTCAAAATGAGATGAAGGAATTCACCCTAAAACAAAGATCAGGAAGAAACAACAGCCAGGGACTTAAGATACAAGCAAGATGTCTGAACCATAATTTAGAATCATGATAATACGCATACAAGCTGGCATCGAAAATAGATTAGAATCTCTTTCTTTGGAGATTAGAGAAATAAAACCTAGTCAGGATGAAATAAAAAATGCTGTAACTGAGCTGCAATCTCAAGTGGATGCCACAGCGGGAGGGAAGGATGGATGAGGCAGAGCAGTCAATCAGTGATAGAGAACAAAATTATGGAGGATAATGAAGCAGATAAGAGAGGGAGACTAAGGCAAAAGAGCACCATTTAAGAATTAGAGATATCAGGGGCGCCTGGGTGGCTTAGTCGGTTAAGCGTCCAACTTTCGCTTAGGTCATGATCTCGCGGTTCGTGGGTTCGGGCCCTCCGTCGGGCTCTGTGCTGACTGCCAGCTCAGAGCCTGGAGCCTTTTCAGTCTGTGCCTCCCTCTCTCTCTGACCCTCCCCTGCTCACGCTGTCTCTCTCTCTCTCCTAGAAATAAATAAAAAACAAAAAACAAAAAAAAGAATTAGAGATATCAGTGACTCACTAAAAAGGAACATCAGAATCATAGGGAGTCCAGAAAATGGAGAGAGAGAGAGAGAGAGAGAGAGAGAGAGAGAGAGAAAGGGGTAGAAGGGTTATGGAAGCAAATCATAGAAGAAAACTTTCCTAACCTGGGGAAAGAGACATCAAAATCCAGAGATCAGAGAGGACTCCAATTAGATTCAACAAAAACTTACCATCAACAAGGCATATCATAGTCACATTCACAATATAGGTAAGGAAAGAATCATGAAAGCAGCAAGGGAAAAAGAGCCCTTAACCTACAAGGGAAGACAGATCAGGTTTGCAGCAGAGTTATCCACAGAAATTTGGCAAACCAGAAATGAGTGGCAGGATATATTCTATGTGCTGAATCAGAAAAATAGGCAGCCAAGAATGCTTTATCCATCAAGGCTGTCATTCAAAGTAGAGAGATTAAAAGTTTCCCGAACAAAAATTAAAGGAGTTTGTGACCACTAAACCAGCCCTGCAAGAAATTTTAAGGTTGAGGGGTGCCTGGGTGGCTTAGTCAGTTAAGCATCTGACTGTCGCCTGGGTCATGATCTCGCGGTTTGTGTGTTCGAGCCCCGTGTTGGGCTCTGTGCTGACTGCCAGCTCAGAGCCTGGAGCCTATTTCAGAGTCTGTATCCCTCTCTCTCTGATCCTCCCCTGCTCCTGCTGTCTGTCTGTCTTCTCTCTCTCTCAGAAATAAAAATATTAAAAAAAAAAAAGAAATTTTAAGGTGGAGTCTCTGGGGGGAGAAAAGACAAAAGACAAAAAAAAAAAAAAAAAAAGACCAAAAGCAACAAAGACTAGAGAGGACTAACCACCACCACCAGAAACTCCAACTCTACAAGCAACATAATGGCAATAAACTCCTATCTTTCAGTACTCACTCTAAACATCAACGGACTAACTGCGCACATCAAAAGACACAAGGGAACAGAATGGATAAGAAAACAAGATCCATCTATATGCTGTTTACAAGAGACCCACTTTATACATAAAGACACCTTCAGATGGAAAGTAAGGGGATGGAGAACCATCATGCTAATGGTCAACAAAAGAAAGTTGCAATAGCCATACTTCTATCAAACAATCTATACTTAAAAAACGAAGACTGTAACAAGAGATCAAGAAGGGCATTCTATCAGAATTAAGGGGTCTATCCACCAAGACGACCTAACAATTGTACACATTTATGCTCCAAAGGTGAGAGAACCCAAATATATAAATCAATTAATCACAAAATCATAGATCCTAATGTAATAGTAGGGGACTTCAGCACCCCACTTACAGCAATGAACAGATCATCTAAACAGAAAAACAAGGAAACAATGGCTTTGAACGACATACTGAACCAGATGGACTTAACAGATATATTCAAGACATTTCATACTAAAGCAGTGGAATATACATCTTCTCCAGTGCACATTGAACGTTCTCCCAAATATACCACATACTAGGACACACATCAGCCCTCAATACAAAAAGATCGAGATCATACCATGCATATTTTCAGACCACAATGCTATGCAACTCAAAATCAAACACAAGAAAATATTTGGAAAGGTAATGAATACTTGGAGACTAAAGAACATCATACTAAAGAATGAATGGGCTAGCCAAGACGTTAAAGAGAAAATTAAAAAGTACACAGAAGCCAATGATAATGATAACACCACAGCCCCAAGCCTCTGGGACACAGCAAAGGCAGTGTTAAGAGGAAAGTATATAGCAATCCAGAACTTCCTAAAGGAAGAATGGTCTCAGATACACAACCTAACCTTACACCTTAAAGGGCTGGAAAAAGAACAGCAAATAAAACTCCAAACCAGAAGAAGACAGGAAATAATAAAGAGCAGAAATCAATGCTATCAAAACCAAGAAAATAGATCAATGACACCAGAAGCTGGTTCCTTGAAAGAATTAACAAAGCTGATAAACCACTAGCCAGTTTGATCAAAAAGGAAGGGGTGCCTGGGTGACTCACTCGGTTAAGCGTCTGACTTGGGCTCAGGCCATGATCTCACGGTTCGTGGGCTCGAGCCCCGCATTGGGCTCTGTGCTGACAGCTTGGATCCTGGAGCCTGCTTCAGATTCTGTATCTCTCTCTCTCTCTCTCTCTCTCTCTCTCTCTCTCTCTCTGACCCTCCCTGCTCGCTCTCACTCTCAGAAATAAAACATTAAAAAAAATTTTTTTTAAAAAGACTCAAGATCAAGAACGAAAGGGGAGAGATCACAACCAACACAGCAGAAATAAAAATAGATAATATTATGAGAAATTATATGCCAGTAAAAGGGGCAATCTGGAAGAAATGGACAGATTCCTAGAAACATACTACCAAAACCAAAACAGGAAAAGAAACTTTGAACAGACCCATATCCAATGAAGAAATAGAATTAGTAATAAAAAAAATCTCCCAAAAAAACAAGAGTCCAGGGCCAGATGGCTTTCCAGAGGAATTCTACTAAACATTTAAGAGTTAACACCTATTCTCTTGAAGCAGAGTTAACAGCTATTCTCTTGAAGCTATTCCAAAAATTAGAAATGGAAGGAAGACTCCCAAACTTTATGAAGCGAGCATTACCTTGATTTCAAAACCAGACAAAGACCCCACTAAAAAGGAGAACTATAGACCAATCTCCCTGATGAACATGAATGCAAAAATCCTCAGCAAGATATTAGCCAACTGGATCCAACAATACATTAAGAATATTATTTTCTACGACCAAGTGGGATTTATCCCTGGGATGCAGGGCTGGTTCAAGATGTGCAAAAGAGTGTTCATCACATCAATAAAAGGACAAGAACTACATGATCCTCTCAATAGATGCAGAGAAAGCATTTGACAAAATAAAGCATCCTTTCTTGATAAAAACCCTCAAGAAACTAGGGCTAGAAGGATCATACCTCGAGATCATAAAAGCCATCTTTGAAAGACCCAACTCTAATATCCTTGCTGGGAAAAAAACAGCGCTTTCCCCCTAAGGTTAGGAACAAGGCAGGGATATCCACTCTCATCACTGTTACTCAACGTAGTATTAGAAGTCTTAGCCTCAGCAATAAGAGAACACAAAGAAATAAAAGGCATCCAAATCAGCCAGGAGGAAGTCAAATTTTCACTCTTCATACATGACATGGTACTCTATATGCAAAACCCAAAAGATTCCACAAAAGAACTGCTAGAACTGATCCAGGAATTCAGCAAAGTGGCAGGATACAAAAATCCACACAGAACTCAGTTGCATTCCGATACACAAACGATGAAGCAACAGAAAGAGAAATCAAGGAATAGATCCCATTTACAACGGCACCAAAAGCCATAAAATACCTAGGAGTAAATCTAACCAGAGAGGTGAAAAATCTATACACTGAAAACTATAGAAAGCCTATGAAAGAAATTGAAGACACACACAAAAAAAGGGAAAATAGTCCATGCTCCTGGATAGGAAAAGTATTGTTAAAATGTCAATACTAGTCAAAGTAATCCCTATAAAAATAACCCCAGCACTCTTCACAGAGTGAAACAAACAATCCTAAAATGTGTATGGAACCAGAAAAGACCCCAAATAGCCAAAGAAATCTTAAAAATGAAAATCAGAGCAGGTGGCTTCACAATCCCAGACTTCAAGCTGTATTACAAAGCTGTAGTCATCACAACAGTATGGTGCTGGCACAAGAACACTCCGATCAAGGAACAGAATACAGAACCCAGAAAGGGACCCACAAACGTATGGCCAACTCATCTTTGACAAAGCAGGAAGGAATATCCAATGGAAGATGACAGTCTCTTCAGCAGGTGGTGCTGGGAAAACTGGACAGCGGCATTCAGAAAAATGAACCTGGACCACTTTCTTACACCGCACACAAAAATAAACTCAAAATGGATAAAAGACCTAAACATAAGGAAACCATCAAAATCCTCGAGGATAAAGGAGGCAAAAACCTCTTTGACCTTGGGCACAGCAACTTCTTATTCAACACGTCTCTGGAGGCAAGGGAAACCAAAGCAAAAATGAACTATTGGGGCCTCATCAAAATAAAAAGCTTCTGCACAGCAAAGGAAACAATCAGCAAAACTAAAAGGCAACCAAGGGAATGGGAGAAGAGTTTTGCAAACGATGTTCTCAGAGAAAGGGTTAGTATCCAAAACATACAGAGAACTCAAACGTAACACCCAAAAAACAAATAATCCAGTGAATAAATGGGGAAAAAAACATCCAGATGGCTATCTGACACATGAAAAAAATGTTCAACATTACCCCTCATCAGGGAAATACAAATCAAAACCACGATGAGATACCATCTCACACCTGTCAGAATGGCTGACATTAACAACTCAGGCAACAACAGACGTTGGTGAGGATGCAGAGAGAGGATCTCTTCTGCACTGCTGGTGGGAATGCAAACTGGTGCAGCCACTCTGGAATACAGTGAGGAGGTTCCTCAAAAAATTAAAAATAGAAATACCCTATGACCCAGCAATTGCACTACTAGGTATATATCCAAGGGATACATGTGTGCTGTTTCAAAGGGCCACGCGCACCCCAATGTTTATAGCAGCACTATCAACAATAGCCACAGTATGGAAAGAGCCCAAATGTCCATCTGTGAATGAATGGATTAAGATGCGGTGTGTGTATGTGTATATTACACACACACATACACGCACACACACACCAAAAGGAATGAAATCTTGCCATTTATAACTATGTGGATGGAACTAGAGGGTATTAAGCGAAATTAGTCAGAGAAAGACAAGTATCATAGGACTTCACTCATATGAGACTTTAAGATACAAAACAGTTTAACATAAGGGACAGGAAGCAAAAATATAAGAACAAGGAGGGGGACAAAACATAAGAGACTCTTAAATATGGAGAACAAGCAGAGGGTCACTGGAGGGAGGAGGGGCTAAATGGGTGAGGGGCAGGAGCACTGGGTGTTATACGGAAACCAACTTGACAATAAACTATTTAAGAAAAAAAAAATCTACTCCTGAAATCATCGTTGCATTGTATGCTAACTTGGATGTAAATTAAAAAAATAAATTAAATTTTTCAATGTTTTATTTATTTCAGAGAGAGAGAGACAGCATGAGCAGGAGACAGAGAGAAGGAGACACAGAATCCAAAGCAGGCTCTGGGCTCTGAGCTGTCAGCACAGAGCCCTACGTGGGACTGGAACCCACAAACCGGGAGATCATGACCTGAGCCAAAGTCAGACGCTCAACCGACTGAGCCACCCAGGCGCCCCTAAACATTTTTTTTTAAAGAAAGAAAACAGATGAACATAAGGGAAGGAAAAGATAAAGAGAGAGGGAGGCAAACCATAAAACGCTTTATTTTTTAAAAAATAGTTGTTTTTGAGAGCACACAGTGGGGAAGGGGTGGGGAGGGGGGACCGAGGGTGCAAAGCAGGTTCTGCATGGACAGGAGCGAGCCCAATGTTGGGCTCGAACCCATGAACCATGAGATCATGACCTGAGCTGAAGTTGGACCCTCAACCAACTGAGCCAACCAGACGCCCACATAAGTGTTTAAAATAGAGCAAATCAAGCATTGCTGGAGGGAAGGTGGGGGGGTGGGTGTTAAAAGGGTGATGGGCATTAAGGAGGGCACTTGTTCGGATGAGCACGGAGTGTTATAGGTGAGTGATGAATCACTAAAATTCTACTCCTGAAGTCATTACTACACTTAAGTTAACTTGGACTTAAATATTTTAAAAATTAAAAATACAAAAAAGGAGTTAAAAGAGAAGTGGGCAGTAGGGATGTACAAGCAGTTCTAAGAGCAAATCCAAGTACCCAACTATCACATGACAAGGCATTCAACCTAGTTAGCCATCAGAGGAACGCACATTTGAAGGAAATAACATTTCTACCGATTAACTTGCCAAAGCCTGAAATACAGCACTTTCATGCATGGCTGGTCGTCCCTCGCTAGACCCGCTCTGCAGACCGCGTTGGCAGTACTGTTATGTGCCGACCTAGGCTGGAGCCTTTCTATTTTTCACCATCTCCCCTGGAAGAACATTTGCCTGCATTACCCAGAGAGCCTGAAACACAGTGTTCATTGCATCGTGTATAAATGCAAATCAGAGGACAACCCAAATGTCCAGCGCTGGCTGAATGGCTGGATAAACCCCGGTGTATCTGTACCACCGTCTCCAGCACAGCAGCTACAAAGAAGGAAACGAGGCATACCGGTATACTGGTATACCTCAGATGCAAGTGGTGAAAGAAATTTAACAATACATTCAGGATGGTACTAGGGACAACAGGATCCTGTGGACTTTTGCCCAAAGAAAGAGGTCTGGAAAGGCACACAGTTAACCAGGGACAGAAAAGGGAAAGGGGGAGGTCTGGATGGAGATCTGGAGACTTAAGATCTTGACAGGGATCTCCACAAACATCTGCTGGCCTACTAGGAACTTATCCAAAGGATACAGTAATGCTGATTCACAAGAGCACATGGATCCCAATGTTTATAGCAGTGCTATCAACCATAGCTAGAATTATGGGAAGAGCCCAAATGTACATCAACTGATGAGTTGATAAAGAATAGGTCTTATATATACAATGGAATACTACTCTGCAAGAACGAAATCTTGCCATTTGCAACAATGTGGTTGGAGCTGGAAGGCATTACAATAAGTGAAGGAAATCAGAGAAAGACAAAGATCACATGTTTTCACTTGTATGTGGAATTAAGAAACTTAACAGAAGACCATAGGGAAGGGAAGGGGAAAAATAGTTTCCAACAGAGAGGGAGGCAAACCATAACACTCTTAAACACTGAGAACAAACTGGCTTGATGGGAGGAGTGGGGGAGAGGGGAAAGTGGGCGATGGGCATGGAGGAGGGCCCTTGTTGGGATGAATGCTGGATGTTGTATGTAAGCAATGAATCATGGGAATCTACTCCTGAAGTCAAGAGCACACTGTATACACTGTATGTTAGCTAACTTGACAATTAGATTTATATATACATATATTGATCTACTTGTGTCCTAGAAGAATGGACAGGGATGGGAACAGTGAAGTGGAGTCAGATGTGGGAGGCTGGGTCTGCTTAAGTCCAGTAAATCAAGGTCAAGAGTAAAACATCCTTCTTTCTCAAGGTCAGGATCTAAAAGAAAAAAAAAAAAAGAAAAAAGGCCATCTCTTCTGGTCCCCAGTGACACAGCAGGTGTCTGGTTACAAACATCAGAATCCCATATTCAAGTCCCAATCCTACTTCTAAAACTTTTTTTATTGTGTTATTTTTGAGGGAGAGAGAGTGCGACAGAGTTCAGGAGAGGGAGGAACAGAGAAAGAGAGGGAAACACAGAATCTGAACCAGGCCCCAGGCTCTGAGCTGTCAGCACAGAGCCCGACGTAGGGCTGGAACTCACGAACTATGAGATCATGACCTGAGCCAACGTCAGTTGCTTAATCTGAGTCCCCCCACCCCCAATCCTGCTTCTAAAATGGGTAATCTCTGGGTGAGCCATTTACATCTCCAACTCTATCATCACTTTTTTACTAGAAAGGGCATTCCAGGCCACCCTGTCTCCCCTCCAGTCACTTTCAGTCAGACACAACATAAGCAGTTCTCCGAAAACTATAAAAAAAAAAAAAACCCAACACAGAACAGTTGACTCCCTCCCAAACACACACGAGGGTCATGTGTATACCCACTGAGTAATTAAAGGCACAGTTAAAACAGTTTTCTCCCCTAAAATTTCCCAGGAGTTCAATACCTTCCACCATATTCTAAAAGAAAGCCCAGATGAAATAAACACTAAAAATGAAATCATACAAAGATCCAAATCCAAACAGTCTCTTCTTTACATCAAGTAAGAGGCAAAATAAGGCCAACGACAAATCTCAAAAGCAACAGACAGTGCATTTAGTACAGAAAGGACTTCCACAAACCAACATGAAAAACAAATTCTCTAACAGAAAAAGAGTTGCCAGATTTCTAAGCCAATAAACTCCAAAAAAATGCAAAGTGAAGAATTAAGAACAAATTAGATACATTTTGGCTACTATACTGGCCAAAGTGAAAATACCAGTAATACTAAATACTGTCCCCCAAATCAAGCAGGACAGACCCTAGACTAATGCCATCTCAGAAGACACCTGCCAGCCAGATAGGGAATCGAACACTTACCAGGATCCCTGTTAAAAGCAAAAATAACCACATGAAATTTTAATATCTTTAACCCAACATACCAAAAGTGTTATTTTTCATTTGCTAGGAAATTAAGATTCTTACATTCCCCCTTTTTTTTTTTTTTTTTTTTTTTTGGAAGAGTACTGCTTTGAAATTTTTTTTTAATGTTTAATTTTGAAACAGAGAATGAGTGGAGGAGGGACAGAGAGAGGGAGACACAGAATCGGAAGCAGGCTCCAGGCTCGGAGCTGTCAGCACAGAGCCCGACGCGGGGCTCGAACTCACGAGCCTGGAGATCAGGACCTGAGCCGAGGTTGGACGCCCAACCGACCAAGCCACCCAGGCGCCCTCAAATTTGGTATTTTAGACTTAGAGCATCTCTCAGTCCAGATGCTAAACTTTGGTTGGAAAGGTTTTGTTCTTCCTAAGATTTTCTGTAGGGAAAGATTCACACTCCCATTTTGTCCCAAACATATTGAAGTCTTCTAGTAACTAGATTATCAAGGTTTTAAATCAATTCTAAACTAAAATTCAAACCATTCCTCTGTCCCACCAGCCACATTTCAAGCGCCTGAAAGCCACGCATTGCTGGTGGGCACCTCACTAGAGGACTCTGCTCGGTAGGAAATCTGCCCAACTAGCTTCCTGTCCCGGCAGTAGGAAAAGGCAGCTCTTCATTCAGCCTCCTGAAATCTTACACAGGGACTCTGATCACCATCAATATTGTGACATTCCCCCTCCTGCCCTCCCACAGAGGAACCTTGCACTCCGTGGGACAGATCCACCCCAGCATCCTTTTCGGTTACTGCTGGCACAGTTTTCTAGCGGTACCCCCTGCCGACTCCTTAGTTGGTGGGCACATCTTGGGTCCTCATGCTATTAACAGGAAATCATGATGAGAATTAAAAGGATAAGAACACAAAGTGATAGGTTCCATCTACTGAGCGGCCTCTGGTACCAAATGCTTTCTATTCATCATCGATCCACACCCCTCCAGTCCACAGACAGGAAAGGGACTCAGGAAAGCAGCGTGTTCAGGTCGTGCTGGAAAATCCTCACGACTAGTGGAGGAACCAGAGCTAACGGCCCCCATCCCCTTCCCAGGCTGTTCCCTGTTCTGCCTTCAAGCTCCCGCCCCTAGTCACCAACAGGGGCTCCGGACTCTCCATGCAGGATCAGGGACACTGGGAACCCCTCTGGGGGCACCGCTCCTTTCCAGAATAGCAGGAGGCCCAGACAAAGAAAAAAAAACCACTACGTGGGAACCTACGAGGCGTTGGGCACAGTCCCAAGCCCTCTGCATAGACCATGCTGACAGCAGCTTGTGAACTAGGGATGGTCATTTCTACCATCTTACAGACAAGAGGCTTGTCCAAGGGCAAAGAGCAAATGGGAGGGGAATTTCAAAGTGGCACATGTGTCCCACGCTCTCCCCAGGTGACTGGTGCTGGTGAGAGCAAGACTATCAGGGTGGGGGGCATGGGTCCCCCATACCTCTGAGATGATCAGATACCAATCTCAGGGATGTGCAGTCACAGCAGACTAAGACCTATACTTTGTTAGATGAAAGCGTTCACATCAGATTTCTGTGTATTCTACATGCGAGGAGCCGGTTTGAAGGCCAGCGTGTTGGGGGAGGGTTATGGGGCACTCGCTGGGCGCCAGCTCTCTGCTAAGCATTCATGTGGATTTCCCATCCGAGTCTCTTAGCAAGTCTGTGGGCTTGGTGCCACCACCCACATCCCACAGAAAACTACGGTACAAGGTGAAGACACCCATCTAAGACGACCAAGTCAGTGGCAGAGTTGGGGTACAGAACCAGCTCCCAAAGCGGGAGGGGCTTTCTCCAGGCAAGCATTTCCAGCCACCTGTGGGCCCGGCACGGACGAGGCACACAGGACCCAGGAGGGCAAACAGGAGGCACGGTCCCAGCCCCCCAGGTAGGGACTGTTTCAGGGACTTTTAAGGATGCCAGATCTCCAGGACCACCTCCCTCCTGGATATCCTCAGCCCCTCCAGATTCAGGAGGCTGGGACAGGGACACTGGGTCCAGCCTGTAAGCCCTCAGTGGCAGCGAGGGGGGGGTCCTCTCCAGGCAGAGGCACTCAGGAGTTGGGCACAACACACTCTCCTTGGAAGCCAGGTACTGACTGGTGGAAGCAGCCTGGACCCCAAGCCACCACAGGGAGGAAAGCTAAGCCCCCCCACGTGGAGCAAGGGCTAGGCTTCCATACGCCAAGCCACGGAGAGGAGACGGAGTTGCTACGGGAGAGCCAAACATACACTGACGAACACGGGGAGACAGGATCAGGTACTATACGATGTTGCATCTTAACTCACATGACGCAGAAGAAGAGGGATTTTAACAGACTGCTTTGGTCTTGCCGGGGAAGGGCTGGTCATGGGAAGATGGAGTGGAGATCAGACCCACGAGGATGGTGGCAGGTCCCGTTTGTTAACGTGTCGGGCACAGCACGGATTTACAAACATCTGAGCAAAAGCCAAGCCAATGAGGAGGCTGGCCCTGGGCATGTAGTTCATCAGGCACCCATCACAGTCCACTTTCACTGGTTTCATACTATGGAAGATGGGGGAGCTCGTAGAGACAGAATCTTCAAGAAAAGCCTTTCTGGAGAGGGAACAGCAGAAGGCTGGAGAGGAATGGGGAGCTCTGGACCCAGGAACAGCCAGAGGATGACATTCCAGAGCATACCTGGTGGCTTTGTGCACCAGCAAGGGACAAACAGGAATGAATGAGGTGAACGAATACAGGCTCAGGAGGCTACCGGAAGCCTCCGGAAAGTCGTGAACAGATGCTCTGATAGGCTCTCTGGTGGGAAGACTGCTCAGCCGAGGGCGAGAGGACCCTCCCAGGGGACATCACACAATGCCCAGAGATGCTTCCAGCCTCTCTGAGGCTGGGGAGGCTGCCCCAGGTCCTGTGACGCACAGGACAGCCCCCTCGCAGAGGGCGACCCAGTCCTAAGCACGGTCAGGGCTCGCTGGAGACTAGAGTGCAGAGAGGAAGGAGGAGCCCACTTAGGCTACAGACTAGTTCAGACAAAGTGGTATTTTGGACCAAGGTGGCAAGAATTGGATTTCCGAGACTCTAAGAAGAAACAGCCAGCAAGATTGCTGCCGGAGAATTCCAAGCCGAAGGAGAGAGGGAGAAGTCGAAGCCAGTATCAAGGCTTACCATCAGAGCCATGCAAGAGGCATTTAGATGTGAAGAGGGTTAGTTGAGCACCTCATAGGTGCCAGAGAAACAGGCATTAAAAAACCCCTTCCCTCACAGACACAGACCATTGAGCGGGAAGGAAGCTGGCAGCTAAGCCCCCCCACACACAGTCATTTCTGGTAGCATTAAGCCCTCTTATCACAATTTGACAGACTTTACCAAGGGGACTTGGGGAGTTTCTCTGAGGAGCTTCCATGTGAATGCCCATCAGCCAGGAGATCTGGGGTGAAGACGGGCCAGGCAGGGGGTACGGTGGGTACAAATGCCCGGAGGCAGGAACGCGCACGTGCTTGCAGGGCTGCAGGAAGAACAGCGTCGTTGGACCACGGGAGTGGGAAGCAGAGGGCGCTGGGCGGGTAGGAAGAGTCGCAGAATCCACGGATCCGCCAGCTACATCCGATTTCATTTGCAGCACACCCGGCTGCCCTTTGACCCTTTAGCTGGGAACCATATTAACTCGCTACTTCGAGGGGGGTCTCCCAGCTGCCACCAGGGAAAGGACTTAAGGGGGCATCAGGGGAAGCGAGGAGAGTCATCAGGAGACTGAGCAAACGTCAGCAGAGGGAACACTCTCAGCTCCAAAGCCTGGGAGTCAGAGGAGCTCACAGAACCTAAGAAAATAAGATCCCAACAGCCAGGCTGGGGGCCTGGCCTCTAGGGCCTCCTCTGCCCCCCTTGCTGGGATCACGCGGCATTCTTCAAACAAAGCCCTGCGGTAGGTGTGCTCACAGCCACAGGGGCTCAGGAGGCCAGCGGCC
This sequence comes from Hyaena hyaena, assembly GCF_003009895.1. Lineage (NCBI taxonomy): Eukaryota > Metazoa > Chordata > Mammalia > Carnivora > Hyaenidae > Hyaena > Hyaena hyaena. The sequence continues at coordinate 2,930,734 of NW_024080709.1, read as the reverse complement.
TGGGGGGTGGATCTTGGCCACCAGACCCCAGCCAACTGTTTTAACAGCCATGGTGCTTTGGTGGGACATTCTCAGAGGTGTGCCAGTCAGACTCCGATTAGAATCCGGATGCAAGAGGCACCTGGGTGGCTCAGTCGGTTAAACGTCCGACTTCAGCTCGGGTCACGATCTCGCAGTTCGTGGGTGCGAGCCCCGCATCGGGCTCTGTGCTGACAGCTCAGAGCCTGGAGCCTGTTTCACATTCTGTGTCTCCCTCTCTCTCTAACCCTGCCCGGCTCATGCTGTCTCTGTCGGAAATTAAAAAAAAAAAAAACAAAAAAACTTAAAAGAATCAGAATGCCACCAGCCTGTGCTCCAGCTAATGCAAAACAATGTCCGCACCTGCCACTTACTGCAGGCAGTAGCGTCCCCACCCACAGCAGGTGCGATCCTCTGGTGTGGAGATCCAGGTACTGACGTGTGCACCTGCCCACGCACTTTCAATTAATAAACTTGAGGCCAGAAGGTGTTGGATGGGAAGCTGCCCGCAGGTCTGTCTCACCAGAGCCGGACCTGACTGTGGCTCAAGGGGCTCCTTGGATTCTGCTGAACCTCTGTGCTCATCTCTACAGCGGGGGTAACATGACAACCACCTCCAGGGTTGAGAGGTGCCCTCGACAGAGCAGCACGCTGAAGCAGCTTTAGCGTCAGACTCGAGCGGAGATGGAGGAGCGGTGGGGGGGGCACAGCCAGCCGGGTTTGAAAAGCTGGACAGAAACTACACAGGGAGACCCACTGCCTGTGGTAAGCAAGCACCAGGTCCCCTTCGCAGGCATCTACACACACCATGTGGAGTCTCTGCGTTCAGGCAAAGCCCCGGGGCCAACCCGGCGGAGGGCGTGGGATGAACGGTCCTACACTGGCTGCACCTGCGGTCCTTTTAACAACGCGGAGGGCTGTGGGTCTGTAGGCCAACTTCACACAAAGTTGAGGATGCCTCCCTCACTCACGAAGGCCCCTTCTAAGACCCGGTAATGGATGATAGGTCTAGTTTCAATAATTTTTAAGGTTTATTTGAGAGACCACATATGAGCAGGGGAGAGAGAGGGAGAGAGGAGAATCCCAAGCAGGGTCCAAACTGATGCGGGGCTCCATCTGTGTCAACTGGAAGATCATGACCAGAGTCAAAATCCGAAGTAGGGACGCTTCATTGACTGAGCCACCTGGGCGCCCCTTGTTGCAAGGATTTCAAGAGACCCACCAAATTGCATCAACTTCAGGCCCTGCGGCATCTCCACCTGCTGTGGTCTAGGTGGGCAGGGGACTTGAGACGAGCTCAGACATCTCAGTGGCTAAACAACCATAGCGATGCTTCCCAGACTTCTTCATGCATCAAGCATCCCCAAGAGTGTCGATTAAAATCGAGTTCATTAAAAACCCACCCTCAGTATTTGAGGCAGATCCAGACAGGACCTAAGGAGGTAGATTTCCAACAAGCTCTGTATGATGCTGATGCTGCTGGTCCACGCGGTCCGAGAACCCCACTCTAGGAGGGTTCTTCCTACCTCCCGCGGACCCAATACCTCAGCGAGAGCTGCTCTGTCAGACAATAAACGTGCTGGACTTCTGCCTCCAAAGAGCCAAGGCCTAGCTTGCCCACCCCCTCAGGAAGCCCTCCCTGACCTCGCAGGTGGGTCTTAGGGAGTCCCCTCTCCCAGCAACCCTAACCTTTTCCTTATTTTCCAGCTGTATCGTAATGGTCAGTCACTTCACAGCTGCCCCCACCACATCATAAAAAGTCATCCTTTATTCAAGTTCTCCCACGCTTCTCTATGTTGGCAGACAGGCAGGAAGCGTGTTGTCTACGTCAACTTGGGAGGAGATCCTTCCTACCCGGTTTCCTACACGGGGCCGCAGCCTTTCCTCCCAACAGGGCTCCAATGTGCTGGTGGAGACGCAGTCCTTCTTCAGGGTCCTTCTAGGAGGACATCCCAGCAAGCCACCTCTCTGAAGACCCGCTGGAGAGGACACCCCACTCCCACGAGGGGCCCCAGAGGAGAACCCTAGTGCCACCAGAGCGGAGACACAGGTGTGTGGGTCCTGCGGGTTGATTTGGGACCTGGGAGGTGGGTGCTTTTCCTGGCACCGGCGTCTCCAAACGCCAGTCCTCTCTCTCCCAGAGCAGCCCCCAGAATGTGGCGCTGGCGGGTTAAGAAGACTCCATCCAGCCCCCCCCCCCCCATCTCTGGGCCTTCCTTCCTCCCTCACCTGACCATGTTGTCTGTCCCTGCCCCCTGGGAGACCGGGGCGCCTGCTCACTTTGCCCGCTCCCCCAAACAGCCCAGCCCCCGGCTAGCCTCTCTCAGCTACGCCCCCCCCCCGCCCCTGCTCCCCAGACTCCAGCAGCAGGGGAACTCCCTGGTGTGAGGCTGGGTCACCAGGGACAAGGACGCCCCGTGAGGCCCACAGAAAAGAAGAAAAACGCCACTCACCTCTTTGATTTCCAGGGACGTCCGTCTCCGCCTGCAGAAGATCTGGAAAGAGCCGGGCGGGGAAGGATCGGATAAGCTTGGGTTTAAGCCGGGTGGAGACCCTCGACCCTCGTGCAGACTCGTGCAGACTCGAGGCGTAGCCCTCGGGCCCCGGGGCGGAGCCTTGATCTCCAGCACCTGGTCATACTCACCCAAGGCAGCCCCCACTAAGACCCACGAGTCACACGGGCACCTGCTTTTCACAAGCAACTTCCAGCAGGTGCAAATGTGTACATACACGCATGCGCGCGGAGCACAGTTTGGGGACCACTGTTCCCAGAACTGGATCGCCAGGTGTGTATTTTCAAGGCTGTTCATTATCACGGCCTCTGAGGGGCCTCAGTTATGGGGGGGGGTCTGCTTCTTCCTTCGGGTTTTATTTGCCTTCTCTTAATGAGCAAAGACAGTAACAGCCCTTAGCCTTCCCTGAAGGCCAGGCACTTTACAGACAAGAAAGCAAAGCTTTATGATTACAAATCACCACATTTAAAAATAGCAGTCTCCGGGGCACCTGGGTGGCTCAGTTAGTTGGGGGTCCGACGTCGACTCCAGTCATGATCTCATGGTTTGTGAGTTCGAGCCCCACGTCGGGCTCTGAGCTGTCAGCTCGGAGCCTGGAACCTGCTTCAGATTCTGTGTCTCATTCTCTCTCTGCCCTCTCCCACTTGTTCTCTCTGTCTCTCAAAAATTAATGTAAAAAAACATTTAAAAAAATATAGCAGCCCCCCCCACGCCGTTTATTCAAATCTTGCATGGCCATTATAGGGCCGCTATAAAAATATAAATGATAAAAATAAAAGTGATAATCTCTGTGTAATCCCACCAGGAACAATACCAACACTCAGTGATATTTTGATACATTGCATCCAGTACTCTTTCTATACATACGTTTGACATAATTCGGAGCTTATCAAATAGTTTTTTTAAAAAAGCAGCTCAATTAAGATATAGCTAACATATAATAAGCTGCACATACTTAATGTGTATAATTTAATATGTTTTGACACATGTACACTTATGAAACATAACCACAGTCAAGAAAATGAATGTATCCATCAGCTCCAAGTCAATATTTTAGGCAGAGTTTTTATTCTGGAATACTTTTGGATTAACAGGAAAGTTGCAAAGAGAGAGTTCAGGCATACCCCAGACCTAGTTTCCCCTAATGTTAATATCTCACATTCCATGTATGTTTATTAAAGCTAAGACTTTGATATGGGTACATTACTATTAATTCAACTACAGACTTCATTTGGATTTCACCACTGAATTTTCCACAGTGCCCTTTTATCTGTTCTTGGCTCCAACTCAGGATACTAAACTGTATGGCCAAATGCAATTTTATAGCTTATCTTCTGTTACTTAACATTATCCTTCTTCCAAAAAAAAAAAAAACCCCTTCAAAAACATTGTCTTAAATGACTGCTTCGTATTTCTTGATAACAATTTATCATGTTGCTTGATTTAGGTGATCTCTAAGCTTTGTTCTTATAAGTGATATTGCCATGAAAATCTCGGCACCTGAACCTTTGTTCACATCTTGTATTGTTTCCTTGGAATTTTTTTTCTCTCCCCTCTCCCCTGGGTTTATTGAGATAGAATTGACTCATAAGATTATTGTCCCTGAAATACAAACTCCCTTTGCTATATACTTGCTTCTAGTTCTCTCAAGAAGGCAGTATCATTTGGCAACCATCATAATACTTGTTTCAGGGCAGAATCACCAGCGGAAGCCAAAATTAAAGTGTGAAGGCTTGGGGCACCTGGGTGACTCAGTCAGTTAAGCGTCCTGAGATTTGGTTCAGGTCATGACCTTGCAGTTCGTGGGTTCAAGCCTCTAGTTGGTCTCTGTGCTGACAGCTCAGAGCCTGAAGCCTGCTTCGGATTTTCTGTCTCCCTCTCTCTCTCTCAAAAATAAATGAACATTAAAAATATTTTTTAATAATAAAAAATAAAGTGTGAAGGCTTGATGAGAAGTGGGATATTCACATGGTCTCAGAATAACTCCCCACACATTACTCCTTGATTACAAAGGAAAGAGTAGCCACTCTAAGTGGAGAAATCTGGCAGAGGCATCATCATAATTGAGTGATTGGAGTTAAAGGCATTGGAATGACACAGGCCAACACGTGAGCCTCCTCCTCTGGTGTGCAAAGAAAACCACGAGATCGATCTGTGACCTTCCTGCCAGAGTTCCATTACCTGAATCTAGTAATGAGAAAACTTTGGGCAAACCCAAACTTAGGAGCATTCTACACAATAATTGGCTGTATTTGCAAAAATGTCAAGGTCATGGCAGGCAAAGAGAAGCTGAGGAACATTCTAGATGAAACGAGATTAAAGAGACATGGCCACCAAGTGCAATATATAATCCTGGCTTGAATCCTGAACCATGAAAAAAGAACTTTTTTGAGAAATTTGAAAAATGTGAAAATTTTATGTAGAGGACATTATTGGGGAAATTGATCCATAGATCAAATAGTACCATATAAATGTTAATTTCCTGAGTTTCATAAATATTTTTTTATGGAGGAGGCAGTGTGGACTTCCAACTATACGGTATTCCAGAGAGACCTGACATCAGACTTTTTTTTAAGTGCTAAGAGGCATATTCTGATGTTGTAGGATTCTAGAATCAGAAAAGCCTTACTATCTCGCCATGGTGATGGTGAGATGCTTCCACAAAGCCTTGAAGGTTCCAATTTCCAGGAAAGTTGCAAATTCCAACAAAGAACTCCCATATACTTCTTACCCAAACCTTCATTCAAATTTTAATAATTGCCCAATGATGCTTTTTAGCAGAAATCATCCAGTCCGTGATACTTCATCGTAACCAAGTTTTACATCTCTCCTGCCTCCTTCAATCTGGGCTGAATCAGGAAGGATGAACGAAAGGAGGGAGGAGGGGAGAGAGCGTTGGTCTAAATTTTTAGAGGACACTTTGCTTTCTCAACTTCAAAGTTTCTGAGTAGGGAAACCTGGGAAACACAGCAAAGACAGAGAAGAAACTTCTCTCAGATTCACTGCACCCAGATAAGCATTCTTCTCTCTTGGACGAATCCCTCATTTTTGGTTCTCTGGTCCATGTTTGAGATTGAAGTGAAGCTTGCTCAAAGTACAGATTTTTGTCCTTGCTCTACCCCAAGTCCACTGAGTTGGCATCTTTGGGTTTTTCTTTGGGGAGGGGCAGGGGCAGAGAGAGAGGGAGGCAGAATCTGAAGCAGGCTCCACGCTATCAGCACAGAGCCCAACGTGTGTGGCTCTCACCAACGATTGGTGAGATTATGACCTGAGCCGAAGTCAGAGGCTCAACTGACTGAGCCACTCAGGTGCCCTAGCATGTAATTTTACCTGTTCGCAGGGATGCCGGTGCAGTTTAAGAATCTGTGAATCATCTTTGCATTCTGTATTTGTCATTTAATAGTTATTATGTCGTAAACATTTCCCTTCGCCACGAGACGGTCTTTTCCATCACTTCGGTGAGCAGATAGTAGTTATTTTAGCCAAATGATTTTTTAAAAAATCTGCTAAAGACCAGCCATCCTCGTATTCCCGGTTGACAACTTGTGTCCTAAGAGAGGATCTGCCTAGAGGTGGACACACAGCAGGGGCTGAGGGAGGGGCTGTGGGATCCCAGTCGCATCAGCTGGACACACATGATCGGGAGACGGAGTGAAGCGGCCCCCGCCCCAGAGACTCACACATTTGGGCAGAAGAGCGAAGCTGATGCCCTTGCTGGACAGGACTTGTTGAAAAGAAAACGACACTTAGCCATTGGCCAGCGTTTCCGTGACCAGGAATTGGTTTCCTGTGGATATTCTGCACATAGAAAGGCAGATGATCTAGGGAACTCACTGCAGCATTGCCAGTAAGAGCAGATGACCGGAGGTGACATAATATCGCAAGTACAAGATGGAGGCCACACCACAGAGTGTGCCAGGCAGCATTGCTAGGAAGGTGCCAGTTTGCCATGCAGGGACACTAGGAGTTGCCCCTAATTCCTCATCAACTGGACAAAAACCTCCTGTGGATGTGTTTTAAGGGATTGGATGGGACGCCTGGGTGGCTCAGTCAGTTAAGCATCCGACTTCGGCTCAGGTCATGATCTCACAGTTCGTGAGTTCGAGCCCCAAGTCCAAGCCCCAAGTCGGGAATCTGTGATGACAGCTCCGAGCCTGGAGCCTGCTTCAGACCCTGTGTCTCTCTCTCTCTCTCTGTCCCTCCTCTGCTTGCACTCTCTCTGTCTCTCAAAAATAAATAAACATTAAAAATTTTTTTTGAAAAGATAGCCGTGGCTTGTGGGGGAGTGGCTTCAGAGGTTTGGGGCAAAAAGGAGATTTTTTTTTTAGTGTATATTTTCTTGTGCTATTTGAAAATTTCATCTTGTGGATGTATGATCTGTTCAGTTGGAGAAAAAAAACAACCTAGCAACAAATAAGTAAATAAATGTTAATGAAATATCAGCTGGAGGTGGAGAGGCAGTGATCAGAATGCGTGTGGTGTGGCACGTGCCTATGGTATTTCCAGGTGATCCTAATGGTTCCTGACGCCTCCTTCTGATTGCAGTGGGTTGGCTGGTCTGAGATCTGAGATGCGTCTGTCACATGTCCCTGCTGCAGGAAGGCAAGGCGGGGCGGGGGGGGGGGGGGGGGGGGGGGGGGGGGGGGGGCGGAGCGTGTGCAGTGCAGAGGCTCTGTGCTGCTGGCTGGGATGCTCAAGTCCAATCCCCAGGTTTCCAAATCAGCTCCCAGACCTCTGGGCTTCTTCCCGCTGCTCTCATGTGATCCAACGGACCTTGCTGCTCTGTGGCCTCCTTCTTCCTGGGTTTATGAAGTGGCTCATGGGCCTGGAGCCCAGCCTATGTCCAGTCTAATGTGGTGGTTGTAAGCGACAGCTCAGAGGGCTGGGCACGGGGTTCAAGGCCTGCTTCCACCACTTACTGTGTAGCATTAGGAAACTTAGTCAACTTCTCTGAGCCTCCCTTCCTCATCTGTAAGGTGGGGTTCATAATCCTATCTATCTATCTCACAAGGCTGTGTTAAATGAGATAGTGTGCAGGGAGCTTGCTGGTCATCAGCAATTTACTCCATTAACAAACACTTGTCAAGCCCCCTAGTGAATGCTACATCTTTTGCTAAGAACTGGGAGTTAAAAATGTTTTTAAAGATTTGTATTCTTACATAACTCAGGAAAAAGAATAATTCATAATATTTAATAGTTACTTGTCAAATGCTTCCACATCTATTGCCTTCTTTAATTTTTGTTATAACCCTACAAGGTAGCTATTCAGATTATTTCTCAAATGTTTATGTATTTATTTTGGTGGGAGGAAAGAGGAAGAGACAGAGGATCTCAAGCAGGCACCTTGCTGTCACCGCAGAGCCCGACGCGGGGCTGGACCTCCCGAACTGGGAGATCATGACGTCAGCTGAAATCCACAGTTGGATGCTTAACTGACTGAGGCACCCGGGCGCCCCTTACTCAGATTGTATAGATGAGGACACTGAGGTTCACAGAGGAACAGAGCAGTGGGCTGGGGTGAAAAGGAGGCTGGGAGAATCCCTGCTGTGCTTCTCCCCGCCCTCCCTGCTCCCCTACCACACTTCTGACGCCAGACGCGTGGCTTTCACACACAAGCAATAGTCTGCGATGACAGCTGGGCATCCAACAATCCCATTCTGGCACTACTCAGAGTTAGCGCACACTCCACAGGCAAGGAACTGCGTCTGTCCCACGAGCCTGTCCCCTACTTTAGGTGTCAATCACTAGCAATAGGTCCCCAGGCACTCACAACTTCTGTCCTACTTGGATTGGAGGTTCCCACAAGCCTCTCCTTTGGGTTTATTTTCATTTGCCAGAACAGTTCACAGAACCCAAAAATGGGTGATGGGTGGCACAGGGAACGCGGTCCGTTTGGCAGCCCCAGGGGTGCCAGAGCACGTAGGTGAGAGACATGGGTGCCGTTGAGATCCCCACAAGCCTTCTGTCTCCCTGCAGCAAGTTCACGGTCAGGGGCCGTCCTGAGTGCGGGGGCTGCTGATGCACTAGATGGGTAGGCAGGTGCCACAGCTGTGTCCTTTGGGCACCTTGTTTCCCCCGGCTAACCCTCCAGGCCCTTCTGATGATGGACAACAGCTTGGGGTTGAACACGGTGCTTGGCTGAAAGTGGTCGGAGCAACCTGGACCTTTACCATGCATTTGAGTAAGCAGCCCACGGATAGATAGGTCCAAAGTTGCTGCACTTAGCCCTTGATGACGTCAACATGGGCTCTGGGAACTGCTTCTCTGCAAACATTTTTTTACCCTTCCTCCCAGGAAGCACAACCTCAGCCGCAAAGCTAAGAACACGTCTCACTTTCAACCAGGAAGGAAAATCGTTCCCTAGAGCACCGGCCGACTTCCCCTTACATCTCATTGGCCAGAACCAGGTCAAGTGCCCTTGCCTAGACCAATTGCCAGTGTGCTCTAGAAGGCTCTACATGGACTTGGGTGCGGCCACGCTGACTAGCCTCTCAGATGCCGCTCTCCCCACAGTCCGCAGTTCAGTCCCTTGAATGACATGGTCCCCTTGCTGATCTCTCCTGTTAATTCCAATGCACGCTGCCTGTCTTGTTTCAGCATTGTAAGGAAGTTACGAAAACTCTGGGTCACTTTCCTTCTCAGCAGAACGCATTCATGTTAGTCACTTCTACATTTCTGTGGGGACTGCTCAGTTGGGCGGTTCTCAGACTGGTCTCCCTTGGGGTGTCATGCAGCTGCTGCCAGATGGTGGCTATGGCAGTTGTGACCAAGATGGCTTCACTTATATGGCTGGTACCTTGGAGGGGCAGCTGGAAGGCTGGACCTCATGGTCTCTTCACATGACTTGGACTTCTTTACCATAGCGGCTGGATCCTCAGAGCATGAAAGTGGAAGATCCCAGGTCTTCTGAAGGCTTGGGTCCAGAGCTACTATGCTGTCACACCTTCCATAGTCACTTGGTTAAAATGAGTCACAGGACCATCCCAAATTCAAGGGGAAGGGGTGTATGCAGGGTCCGTACACCGAGCAGCACAGGTCCCTGGGAGCTATCTTTGAAGACGAGCTCAGTGTACCATTTAAACAGCCTCCCTAAAGAGAATCGGTAGCTTCCAGAACAGACAAAAAAATAATCCTTCAAGTTCACTGGCATCACAAGATACACTCAGCCAAATGAACAAGTCCGCCAAAACCACATTTCTTCTAACCCGAGACAATGTTCTGTTCCCCCAAAGTCCGTCCTGTATAGGAAGACAATTAAAATAATAACCTAACCTTTTCCTTACAAGGGCTCAACCTCTAAAATCTCTCCTCAAAGAACTGATTTTTCTCTCTCTCTTTTTTGGGGAGCAGGGGGATCTTGAGATAGCAGTGACAGTGAAAGAGCCCTGGCACAAAAGTCAGGAATTGACTATTCTAATCCCAACTGGGCAACGAAATAGCTAAGGCTTTGGGAAATCTCTTCCCCTGTCTGGGCACAAGCCATTCCTCTAGGAAGCACGCCCACATGGCATTAAATAATATTGTCACTTACTGAGACCGTTATTGCACCTCAAACCCTTTCTCAGTCCCTCTGCTTACACCAAGGTACGGTATGTCTTTAACTTCTAACACACGGTGGGGTAATCAGAATAAGTAAGAGCAGCTGCTGTAACAACCCTAGGATCTTACTCCCTTACACCCAGATATCCAACAGACCCACGAAAAGATGCTCAACATCACTAATCAGCAAGGAAACGCAAATCAAAACTACAATGAGATATCACCTCACAACTGTCAGAATGGCTAAAATCAACTACATAGGAAACAACAGGTGTTGGCGAGGATGTGCAGAAAGGGGAACCCTCTCGCAGTTTTGGTAGGAATTCAAACTAGTGCAGCCACTGTGGAAAACAGAATGGAGATTCCCCAAAAATTTAAAAATAGAACTATCTTATGACCTAATAATCACACTACTAGGTATCTATTCCCCAAAATACAAATACACTAATTGAAAGGGATACATGAATCCCTATGTTTTTAGCAGCAATATTTATAATAGCCAAGTAAGGAAGCAGCCCAAGTGTCCATCGATTGACGAATGGATAAAGAAGATGTGATATAGGTATATATACATATAGATCATATCTATCTATTTATATCTAATTACTCAGTTATAAAAAATAACGAAATCTTGTCATTTGCAACAACATGGATGAAGCTAGGGGGTATTATGCTAAGTGAAATAGTCAGAGAAAGACAAATACCATATGATTTCACTCATAAGTCGAATTTAAGTAACAAAACAGGGGTGCCTGGGTGGCTCACTTGGTCAAGCATCCAACTCTTGATTTCAACTTGGGTCATGATCTCCCAGTTGTGAGATTGAGCCCTGAGATTCTCTCCCTCCCTCTCCCTCTGCCCTTCCCTCATTTGCACACTATCTCTCTAAAAAACAAAACAAAAACAAAAACAAAAAACTAAAAAAAGAAAAGAAAGGAAAGTGAGAGAGAGAAACCAAGAAGCAGACTTTTTAAAAAAATATTTTTATTTATTTCTAGGAGAGAGAGAGAGAGAGAGAGACAGCGTGAGCAGGGGAGGGTCAGAGAGAGAGGGAGATACAGACTCTGAAATAGGCTCCAGGCTCTGAGCTGGCAGTCAGCAGAGCCCAACACGGGGCTCGAACCCACGAACCGCGACATCATGACCTAAGTGAAAGTCGGATGCTTAACAGACTAAGCCACCCAGGCGCCCCTCAAGAAGCAGACTCTTAACCAGAAAGAACACACTGATGGTTACCAGAGAGCTGGTGGATGGTGGGATGGGTGAATAGATGATGGGGAGTAAGGAAGGCACTTGTCATGATGAGCACCAGGAGATACATGGAATTATTGGAACCACTATATTGTACACCTAACACTAATTTAACACTGTGTTAACTATACTGGAATTAAAATTAATAGTTAATAAAAAGAAGAGGAAAAAAAAAGTCTTACTGTCCTAACTCAATAAAGGCTTAATTCTTGCTCATTTTTTGCTCCACTCAGTTATTCAAGCCTCAGTTATTCAGAGCTGCACCTGGAAATGGTCTACAGCCTGTGTTGCTTCCTCCCACATTTTACTGGTGCAGACTGCCATGGGTCCTCTCACCTAGAAGCGAGAGGCCTGGGGTGTAAGGCCTAACGCTGAACCAAAGAGAGAGATCATTGATATACTGGTGAAGCATCAGCAAGTCACTGCCATACTTGCTAGTCTTTAGAGCCAGAGCATTCTGGAAGCAACAGTATGTCAGCAGAATTAACTCACACTGTTCGGCTCTCAGCGTGGCTGTTTATACTCTTACCTTGTCTTTAGGGTAAGCGATACTGTTTTTCCATTTCAGGTGGTGTTGTGAAATTTTCATATTAAATAATTACCTTTTTAAAAAGGGAGTCAATGTGGCAAAAGTGTCTGAATGCCCAACATTTGGGAGACAGTGGGTCTAAGGCGGCATTGTCCAATGGAACTTTCTGCAGTGATCAAAATGTTCTGTTCTGTGCTGTCCAGTATGGTAGCCACTAGCCCCATGTGGCTCTTGAGCACCTGAAATGTGCCTGGTGTGACTAAGAACTGTAGTTTTAATTTAATTGTAATTTTACTACATAATGCACTTCTAGGGTCATAACCCAGATTGTCAACAAATGCCTGGAACGTGTCTGAAGGAGAAATCAGAGGGCAATGGATTATTAATGTCGAGTATGGGTGCGAGAGGAAGATGATGGTGAGCAGGCTATTTATTGGTCATTGCTACACTTGATTTTCTTAGAGGGTCTAGAACATTCCAGTATCATACATCCTTCTCTATCCCTTCCATAGAATTTAGGACCCACTTAATGATCTGTCTAACCCAGGATATAATGGAAATCTTTCTCTCTGGTCTCTCTGTTCCTATTTAAAACATCTTACCATCTATTCCTTTCCCACTAAACGTAGAGACCATTGATTAGAGGGATTAACTTGAAATTATTTACCCACATCTACATGCATTTGCCCCGGAACTAACGATTTCAGGCCTGTGAGATGTGAGTCACCTTCTCTTGTTCTCAAGAAAGACATCAAAAAGCCACCTCTTTAGAGGCAAGGGGTCATTACCAACGGAAAGGGGAAGGACCCCTTCTGCTTAATGTGTGGCTAAAAGAAGGAGGCTGGAAATAACCTTTCACCGTGTGACGGCAGAGGTGGGCCAGGCTGCCAGCAGGCTCTGGTTGTCGTGGAGAGGAATCCACAAGGCAGGAGCAGCAGCTGAGCGTGGAGAAGCCCGGCAGATCTTCCACGGCCCTCCCCAGCGTCCCCGCCGCGCCTGGAGGGATGGGTCACGGGGCTGACCCCGGCTGGCACTGCAGACAGCTTCATAATTACACTATCTATTCTTCAACTTACCAGTAACCTTTTGATCTGGTCTGAAAGCATGTGTGATTTAGATGTGTCTTTTCTCTTAGCCTGATACCCTAATCATCATTTTCTTTTCCGTTCCTCTCTGGCTTCCTTTATCATTTAGACCACAGCCCTGGGTTGTTGGGGCCAGCTCGATTTCTCTTTCCTTCTGCTTATTTCTATTCCTGAATTACCTCAAACGAGCCCCATCACCTCCTGACCTCAGCTTCCCGTTTGTGAAATAATATATTTTGATGGGATCGTAAGAACTGGTGACACACTACTCTTGCCCTGGCTCACCTTGTTTCTGTCACCTGCTGCTGTCACTGCCTCAGACCTAGTCTTCACCCTCTGTCAAAATTGGGACCGTGGTCCTGACACACTGAATGGGTGTCCCTCCTGAGGCACCTGGGCTCCCTTCCAATCCATTCTCCAACCTGAGCTAGAGTGAATCCTTTCAACGTGTAAACCGGGAGGTGATTAAGTCACATTGGTGGAGCCCTCGTGGATGGGATTAGTGGCCTTATAAAGAAACAGGAAAGAAGGCTTGCTTCCTCTTTCTGTTCTCTGCCACGAGAGGCCACGAGAAGCCGGTGAACTGTAAACCCGGAAGAAGAATCTCGCCAGACATCAGGTCTGAGAGCACCTTGACCTTGGACTTCCTGGCCTCCAGAAATGGAAGAAATAAACCGTTTGTTGTTGAAGCCCCCCAGCTGATGGTAATGTTACAGCAGTTCAAGCTAAGCAGGTGGTACGCCTCCCATTTAGCCAGTTCCCAGGGCTGTCGACGGCAAGAGAGCAGAGTGGGGAGAAAGCTTGATTTTGGGGTTTACTCACTCTGACATGTGTCATCTGTAGACTCTGGGCCAATTATCACCTATGGCCTCAGTGAACGGAGTGTAAAACAAGTTCATCAGCGTTCTAGGGAGAATGAAATAGAAGGTGTTTGTAAAGCTCGGAGAACAGAGCCTGCTGCTCCCTGTTAAGTTTCTTAATTGGATGAAAGGGATTGTTGAATTCTGATATCTTTTTCCCAATTTTTTTTATTAAAGTTTATTTATTTTGAGAGAGACAGGACAGAGCAAGTGGGGAAAGTGCAGAGAGAGAGAGAGAGAGAGAGAGAGGGAGAATCCCAAGCAGGCTCCTTGCTGTTAGTGCAGAGTCCAACACGGGGCTTGAACTTATGAACTGCAAGATCATGACCTGAGCCGAAACCAAAAGTCAGACGCTTAACCGACTGAACCATCCAAGTGCCCCTTTTTCCTAATGTTTTAAATCAGAGTTTATTTATTTATTTTTTGAGAGAGGGAGAAGGTGTGAGCACGAGCAGAGGAGGGGGACGGGCAGAGAGAGAGGAAGAGAGAGAGAATCCCAACCAGGCTCCTCACTGACAGCTATCAGTGTGCTATCAGCGCGGAGCCTGACTTGGGCCTTGAACTCACAAACTGAGATCATGACCTGAGCCAAAATCAGGAGTTGAACACTTAACCAACTGAGCCACCCAGCCAGACATCTCTGGAAACTCAACTGCCAGGCTAATCCATCCAGTTCTCCTCAGATGAAAGATGTCAGCAAAGAGGAATATTATCGTGCTACTAAATAGCTTATCGTGAATTCAAAAGCCATCAATGGCACAGATTTTGAAAAATATGAATGCCTACTGGATTTGGCAGAATGAAGGCCACCCAAGTGGCAACCTCATGTACAATAAAAGTACTTGGGGTTTTCATCTTTTGCGATCTCGAGGAGGGCAGGGAGGCTCTTTGGTAACTATTGCATGAGAGGAGATTTTTGACCAGACACTCAAGCCAGTGGGCTCTACTTAACGGACATGCAGGGAAGCGATTCCATCTCACTTTTCCACTGCTATTTCCCTGGACCTGGAAGAGGGCATGGAGAGGCGTAGGTGACCAATAAATATCTGCAGAATTAACCAAGCATCACAAATGTGCATCTATGAAGCAATGGTTCATCCTCCCAAATAGGCTGGTCCTGACTTTCTGATGACTGTCCTATGGGTCTGTGCTGCTTCCTCATCAGTCAGCATGCATTGCTCCCTCGCCATGCCTATAATCCCCTCCCCCAGCCTCCAGTGCTGGCGTATGGGAATCAATTGCAGAGGTAGGATGGAGAAGACAATGTGCACTGAGGTCAATAAGGGGGATGGTGTTTAGGTCAGGTCTCTTTTAGTTTGTAAACAACAGAAAACTGACTTAAGCAAAGAAGGAAAGTTGTTGAATCGTTGAACTGAGTAGCCAGGCATTGACTGGCTTCAGGCATGGTGGGACCCAGGAGCTCATTTTGGTTTCCGGGGTCTGCTTCCTTGTTCTCTCTACCCTTCTCCCCATTTCTCTGCCCTAGTTTCCTTTATGATGCTCCATTCCTGGTAGGTTCTGCCCCAGGTGGAATGGCAGAAAGAGAGCCTCTCCTCCGAGTAATTCCAGCAAGAATTCTGGGAGTGCCTCTCCTCGCTCTGACATGGCTCCTGTGGCCTTGTCTGGCATCCAGAACCATGGCACTCTGATGTGTCACAGGTATTCATGCATCCACCGTGGGCAAAGCCCAGGAATGGGACCAGCCCAGCCAAACAACTTTGACTAAAGCGGGGGGGGGGATCCCACAAAGTAATATCAGAAAGGACAATGGCTACTGCACAGGGTAACAACAGATGTTAGTGGCATGTGGTTGGTTCACAAGGCCATCAAGTCATCCTGGCTGAAGGTTAGACTTGGTGGGGGAACAGGAAGACCCTTAATAAGGTCCCAAAGCCTTTCACAGAAGAGGGATGAGTCGCCAGAAGACTGGTAGGTGATGTCAATTACCAGGAACCGTGAGGTGTAGCCCCAGTGTAGAGCACGTGGCCAAGAATTAGTGGAAGGAGTATTAAGTGAGCGAAAGGCAGTGTGGGAGCAGGGGTTGGGAATACGAAGCGAGTAACGGGGAGCACGCCAGTCTCACCTGTTGGAACTGAGGTCAGGTGACCCAGAGCGGAGAGGACAGCTTCCACTCCAAGCGAGCTGGAGAAAAATCAGTCAGCCACGTAGGAGGGGATGAGGGTGGCCCGAGCCCAGAGAAGTGGCTGCAGATATAGGTGGATTTGTTTAAGAGAAACCAGAGCTCTAGGGGCTTTGATGGAAAATTCTGACAGAGGGAGCGGGTGAGGGAGAGGCGGAGGGAGAGGAGGTGCAGAGAACGACAGCAGAGAGGGGTAAGGAAGGGCAGGTGGCTAAGACAAGAGTCAAAAAGGCAACGTCATGGGGGCGCCTTGGTGGCTCAGTCGGTTTAGCAGCCGGCTTCAGCTCAGGTCATGATCTCACAGTTCATGGGTTCAAGCCCCGCTTCGGGCTCTGTGCTGACAGCTCAGAGCCTGGAGCCTGTTTCGAATTCTGTGCCTCCCTCTCTCTCTGACCCTCCCCTGCTCATGCTGTCTCTCTCTCTCTCTTAGAAATAAATAAAACATTAAAAAAAAAAAGGCAACATCATGACCACAATTGTGAAAGCTTGGAATGAGCCCCTGCGGACCTCTGACGGTGTGTGGCTTCTTTCTCCCTTGTGGATTTCCTGGACCTGAATGATGTAAAGCAGGAAGACAGCCTTGTTGCCAGACTGACGTTTTCAGACCGTTATTAATTTTGTTAAACATCCTTCCTTCTCCAAAGCTCAATGGAATCCTGACACTCGGGAGATCAAATTATTCTCCTACTCTTTTACCTTCTGAAACAAAAGCATATTGTGAAATTTATCAGAATCAATTAATATTTGTATCCACTCTAATCCTTTGGGTATTGAACCGTTTTCCTTTCTGCTGGGTTTGATTTCATGACAATAAATGGTACCCAGGGGCACGATGATTGCGCTGACGGTTTAATCTGAATTTCTGATGCTTGGCAGAGTTCATCCCAATGCAGACAATTCGCTTCAGAGCCCAGGAAGGACCCGACTGAAGCCAAGAATGGCAAGGTGTCCTGAGCTCCTAATTTTGAGTTCCCCAGGATCTACTGTTATCACCTTCGGAAAAGCCCATGATGCACCGCAAGGGTGTTTCAATTATCAGCCCTGTTGGGAAGATGTTGCTGAAACTGTCTTCACAACATCAGCAAGCTTGTTTTCTTGAATGATAATTAGAGCATCTCCATGGGAGGGCTAGTTCATAAAGACGCTCTCTATGAAACTGCTCCATCCACACAAACAAGCCGGACAGGGTACTGTGACCAGGAAGGCAGAGGCCGCTGCTAATTAGACATGACATCAGCGTTTATACTCCACTGGCCAATTATGTCGGGAGGAGTAAATAAAGCCCATGAAACTTTCTTGTCATCTCTGCCAGGAGCTCGAGTCTCCCTAGGTGAGTAAGGTGGTCACAGACACCCCCACCCCGCCCCCTCTGGAGATTTTGTAGGCAGTGTGTCACTTTATTGCCAGAATTCCTTGGAGACAGAGAGGAAAAAAAAACTTGATTGGATAATTAAATAGATAAACTGTGTTCCATTTGTCAGAGGAGATACAATTTTAGGATGGAAAGAATTAGTTTTCTAGTCTGTGACTCCAGAAGGGCCTCTACGTTGGATGGAAGACGGGCCGGGGTCCTGCTGGGTAACGTGGTGCAGCTAAGGAGGTACCTGTGTTGTTTCCCCCACTTCCACCACCCGGGGTAGGGGGGGCTGCCCTGGGGTGAGACCCCCTCAGGCCACTCTGAGGCTTGATACAGTGCCTGGGTGCTGGGCTCCAATCACACGGCTTGGGTAGGAATTGGTTCTGCCACTCTCGAGCTGTGTGATCCTGGGCAAGTTCCTTAACGTCTCTGTGCTTCAGTTTCCTCATCTGTAAAATGGGGGGACTAAAAGTACTTACCTTGGTGGGGTTGTTGTCAGCATTTGCTGAGTTCTTGCACGTGGAGCAGCAGATGCTATAGCTGACTTCCCCTCCCTGGTGGCCAGTTTCTGGTTTCCTTTTGGAGATGAATTACAAAGCACCAACTGCTGCTTTGTTATTCGTCACACCTGCCTTTTCCCCAGTACCCCCCACCCCCACGCCCATTCTTACTACCTGTGGTGTTTATCGGCAACCATGTAACCATGTCATCCTAGATTCAGAATATGATTCCATTTTTGAGGAGCCAGTCTGTGAGGCGAAACGCATGAGGGGCCGGGGGCTAGGCCCCTTGTGATGCACCGCTGGGCTCTGGGCTGGGGTAGGGGTGGGAAACCAGGCATGCGGGGTTTGATGATGATCAGCACGTTATTACACGCCCCGTGCATATTCTGCACCTAGCAGCACGCTAACATATTCAGGAACAAGCTCATTTAAACCTTATGGGGAAAGGTACGACACCATACCCATTTTACAGAAAGAGAAACTCAGTCCCCCAAACAGGACATGACCTGCCCAAGGCCCCCGGGTTATTGAACAGCCTTTCCTCTCTGGCCTGGAAAGGGCAAGACATTTTAGAAGCAGAGAGACGACGGGCAGGAGGCCATGGTAATGATTTGGTGACCTGAACGGCAGCTGTGGCTGTGGGGATGACATTTCCTGAGGGCTCACTGCGTTGTGTGCCTGGCTTCAGGCTGACCCTGTTTCACTGAATCCTCATCCAGGTACGTTATTATCCTCCTTTTAAAAAAAAAAATTTTTAATAGTTTATTTTTGAGACAGAGAGAGACAGAGCATGAGCGGGGGAGGGGCAGAGAGAGAGGGAGACAGAATCTGAAGCAGGCTCTAGGCTCTGAGCTGTCAGCACAGAGCCTGATGTGTGGCTCGAACCCATGAACCATGAGATCTGACCTGAGCCAAAGCCAGACGCTTAACCAGCTGAGCCACCCAGGCACCCCGTTATTATCCTCTTTTGACAGGTAAGAGTGTGGACAAGGTTTGCAGAGGCTAAAAACGCCCCAAGTCCGGCCACCACTGGAGGCCCAGAGGGGATTTGGGGCCGGAGGCCGCTCACTGTGCCAATGATCCAGGGGCCACCGAGGCCCTGGCAGCCGTGGGAGGCGGGACGTGGCGCATGGGATACAGGAAAGAGGTAGAAGCTGGGTTTCCAATTCCAGGCAGAGGAGTGGGGGTGTTGCCACTCGCCAAGATGAGGAACAGCAGACGAGAAAGTGTTTTTTTAGAAGAAAATTGAATTTGATTCTGGAAATGGCTGTCTTGTCCTGGGGACAATGTTTCCCTGTCCAGTTAGCCTTTGCAGTACATAATGTGGAGGCTGAGACATTCATCTCATCTTAAAAATGGTTTCTTTGGTGACTGTCATCACAAAAGTGGTCATTAAGGCTATTGGTACTGATGTTTCCTGAGGACAGAAGGGAGCAGAGGTGACTGTCTGGGGCCTAAGAAACATCGATATTTAAATTATCTTGCTGAAGGTGAAGGCTGCTTTCTGTTCACTGGTGCTCGGCACAGGCTGTGGTCCCTACTTGGCAAATGTCCTTGGGATGGATGAATGCTCAACGGGAAGGTTCATCGTACAGAGGGTTGCCGAGTGCTGTATGTCAGCAGATATTTATATCCACCAGGTCCTGGGCCAGGTGACAAGAACACAGTGGCCAACGAGATGCCGTTCCTGTCCTCAGAATCTTGTTCTCTTGTCTGACAAACACTGGAGATCAGGAGAGTACAGGACTACATGACAAATACAGTACAATTTCATTTAAATGGCTTTTCAAAATCGGTGACAGCTAAAATATGTGCTTAGGGACACAATGATCCAGTTTGGTAGTTTTAAAAAAAGCAAATCCAGAGAGTCTTTCAAAGATGTTATAAGAGATGAAATCATCTAATTTCTTCCTGAAAGCTTGGAAGAACAGTTTCAAGGCCCAGGGAGAGACTTTTTCTACAGCATGGGAGTAAGCCATGCCTTGTGCTTGCTCTTCAATGTCTAAAATGCATCCCATATGGCCTACCTGGAGGCAGAGCTGCAGTGAAAGCCAGATGGTTAGCAGTTCTATACAGATGGTGGCTTTTGCCTGAGAAGACGAAGGTGAAGTGTGCATAAATCCTGAAAGTCTTACCTGTTTCACAGCGAAGCCCAGACACAGAGCCCCTCTGAGAAAGCCATCAGCAGGAAGTAAGATATACCTGCCAGCCAGTCAATCACTCATGGCTCGATCCATGTTCTCGGCCTTAACACCCATTCTGTCCTCTTCACTCTTATCTCATGGCCAGGGCTGTGCCCCCAAGCCCATTTCTTTCCAATGTCCTTGTCCCATTGGGTATGGTCCCTTTCCAAGTCCATTTTCAGCCTCGTTCTCATTCGAGTCTACTCAACCTGCACTTTTCTCTACTTACTCTCAGTCTCCTCCCCTCCTGTGTTCCCAGGGAAGACCGGTCTGTGCTGATACTTTTTCTTGCGCACCTCTCCCTCCTTTAGCAACTTGTATGTAGCGCGGCTTTCGCGTGCACAGCGAGGTGCGCTTTCACAATTACCGGTGGGCCTCAGCTTGCGTCTTTTTCTGTGACTGTGATGGCTGTTGGGTTGCATTCTTGGCATTTCTGTTTCTGGCCAGTGGGGCTTACAATGTATTATCTATTGAGGGCCTCTGGGTGATCGTTTCCTCTTGGATAGAAAAAGTGACTCTGGAGCTAGAAACCCACCCCACCAGCCCTTTCTTCCTGGCTTGGACTGATGACCCTTGGAGTTGTGTCGCCATCTTGTCAGTAGGAATCAGGGAGCCGTCCACACACAGCTGACACACTTTGCTGCTCAAACATCCCTAAACCCCATCTGGACTCAGGACTGATGTTGTGGGAGAAAAACAATCCCCTTACTTATCAAACCCCTTCTGATCTGATATTGTTACCATTGACTAGAAGCATTCCAACAGATGGAGTATGGGGATACTGAGGTATAGAGAGGTTGGCAAGTCTTGTGAGAGAAACCGTGTCCACACGGTTCACAATCTGAGAGGCTGGATTCAAAACTGGTCTATCTTCAGAGGCACCGGAGCTCTGGAAACAAGCACCTCACGTGACCAAATGCCTCCTTGGCTGCGAATGACCCTCCTTTTGAAAACACTGCCCTCCCCCAGGCTGGATGAATCCCTCTTCTTTTTAAATTATTTTAAAACAATTTTATTGAGCTACATTTTACAAAGCTGTACACATTTATTTTTAAGTTTATTTATTTATTTTAAGAGAGAGGCAGAGAGCATGAGCAGGGGAGGGGCAGAGAGAGAGAGAGAGAGGGACAGAGAATCCCAAGCAGGCTTTCCACTGTCAGCACAGAGCCGGACACAGGGCTCAAACACAAACCGTGAGAAATCATGACCTAAGCCAAACTTGGATGCTTAACCAACTGAGCCACCGAGGAGTGCTGCGCGCCAACCCCCCGCCAAAATTACTTTTTAAAGACAAGTATCAGAACACAACAATGAAAGATAACTTGCTATTATTCGTGTTCAATCAACTTTATCTACATAAGGGTTTTGTTTTGTTTTTTAATCTACATGGGTCCTTTAGGATTTATCTAAAGGAAACATTCTCAGAACATCTGGGCCGCTCAGTCGGTTAAGCATCTGATTTCAGCTCAGGTCAAGGTCTCACAGTTTGTGGGTTTAAGCCCTGCGTTGGGCTCTGTGCTGGCAGCTCAGAGCATGGAGTCTGCTTTGGATTCTGTGTCTCCCTCTCTCTCTGCCCCTCCCCTGCTCGTGCTCTGTCTCTCTCAAAAATAAACATTTAAAAAAATTTAAAGGAAACATCCAATCTGTACATATGTGTATATGTGTGTATAGTCACTAATGGTAAAGAAATAATGGAAATAAAAATCCATGGAAGGAAAAAGGGAATTTAGCTAGTAAGATCTTTTCTAGAAGATGTTAGAAATCATTATTCCAAGAATCCTCATATATATGTTGTATGTATGTACAGTATATGTACAGTATATTATATATATACTGTATACAGTATATATATATATATATACACACACACACACACATATAAGAGCTCTACAATGACATGATAGGATTTTATGAAATTATAAAAAAATCAATATTACCTGGCAAGTACTATCTCTTGCATGTGGAACACAAACTACTAAGGTTATGTGAACAAGAAATCCCTGATGTCTATTATAGAAAGCTTTTAATAGAACTTGCCATGACAGTTTATTCCTAAATCTTCCTTCTGCCCCCCCTCCCCCCAGCTCAATACAATATCGCTACTTAATTTCATGACTGCGCAAAGCTGTTTTAGGCACTACTTGGGGAATAAGTATTAAGAGTTCAAGTAAATGCAAATATTTTTGCTACCCTGTCTCAACAGATTTCCATGAGAAGACAGATTACAATAATAAACTATCATCCGTATATAGTTTCCACAGTTTTATGTAACTTGGAATCTGTTGTAGTACATGAGGGAAAGGGTCCTAGTGTTATTATTCAGGCTGCCTTCTCCTTTTAGCAGCCCCCTATTTACACCCCCAATGAAAACGACACATGGGAAGCAGAGTGTTGGGTGGCACTGCGGGCCTTGAGGGAGCCGTGGGGGCAGGAAGTCGGAGCGAGCAGTGAACGTCATCCCGCGAAGCACTTACTGTTGAGCGCAGAGCTGCGTCCTGCAGCCCATTATGGTTCACGTCGGTTTTCCAGTCTCCTCCAGGGAAAATTCTCTGCCTGGAACAATCTGGACAGGCTTTGCCACCCTGGACCTGGTACCATCGAGAGAAGGGCTCTGCAAAGCTGGGCTCAAGCCCCATGGCTGCCAGCTCACACTGGGCTGTTGGCCAGGAAAGGCGGACAAAGCGGCGGATGGTGCCGCACTGCCATGGGCTGAGCTGCTGCAAACCTCTCACCCGTGAAAAACCCATTTTCTAAGAAAGAGAGGAGAGTGTTAAGGAGCACGGGCTGGGCAGTCAGACTGCTTGCATCTCGATCCTTCCTTCCCCACTGGTGAGCTCTGTGATCGTGGCCAAGTGTCCCCACCTCTCTGAGCCAAAGCACTTCAAATGTACTTAGCACATAAAAAAACATTCAACACCGTAGCACTTACAATCACGGAGCATTTTATTGTTTTCCATAGTAGAAGGCACTTATTTTATCACGTGTGTTTTTTTCTTTTAAAGAAAAAGCAATCATAAGTGAATGCCTTGGTAATTATCTATTATCAGATTGAGACACACTCATCTATGAAATCATTTCCTAACTTCTTCTGAACAAACCACCACTAGGGAATATTGCTGGTTACTTAAAAACCGGTTAGAATTTCATAGGATTCCCTCTGTTTAGTATATACCCTGCTGTATTTTGAATCAATTCTTTTATATATTAGGATTTTTGGGGAAGGAGACTTAGAAGGTTCATTTCCATTACTTTTAATGTAATCCATATCCTCCCCCAAATAAAATAAAAAGGTACATCTTTTACTGAACTCCTGTCCCTGACCTCAATCCACACCTGTTGTAAAAGAAAATGGTTCACAAATCAAGGCTGCAGCAAAATGCTAAAACAAGAGCATTCTAATTTTGAAAACTTCTAATTTTCTGGTGCCACATAGCAATGAGCTATGTGCAGGGCGGATCTGTGGTATAACTGATTTCTTGTCTTTTCTTCCTGATGAATTTACATATCCATTATCTTCCTGTTTAACTTCTCATGGTTTTGCCACAGTGACTAAAACTTTGTAACAAGAAAGTCTTGTGATTTAATGGACTCCGCAGCTCCTCTGTACGGATATGCCAGCATGCTACTCCGTGGCGCTGTGAAATATTCCTGAGTATTTCACTGAGTACCCAGGCTCCCTGTCCGCCGGGGCGATGGACGAAATCACGTCACGGTCAGTGGCCACAGAGAAGCAGCAGCAAAGGAGATCGCCTAAAAATGACCCTGATTTCAAGCCACCCATGCTCCTTTGTCAAGGGATATGGGCGCATTTCCTCAAAGCGGGTGCTGATTTAGATGACGGCGCCAAAAGCTCGATTCTGCCCCACCAGAGCTCCTGCTTTGCTTCCTTCGAGAACCTTGCAGCGATTCCCACTTGTTCTGTCAGAGTAGACACAGCAAAGAGTCCCCTAAGCGTAGGGCCATTCTCATCCCACGAGGATGCCCGTCTGCGGAGTCACCGCACTGTGAACGTGCCCAGAGCGTGGGGCTTCAGGTCTAGTCTCTGCAATGAGGTATTTACAGGTGGCCAGTTCGCATGCCAAGGAGGATTTTCTCATCACCCAGAGGGCAAGTTCAACTTTGACTTGTACCGACTGCATTGTCAACAGTGCCCAAAGTCTCCAAATTTAGTAGCAGATGTGGTTGATCCTTGAAAAGCCAGCCTGTGTAGCTCTAATGGGATACAGTCACATGCTTTGTTAGGAAAGCCTAACGTTTTGCCTAGCGCTTTGGGAGTCGTGATCACAATTTAATATAATCGGATTTGGTCTGTTTGCGGAATTTTCAAAGACCACACTTAGGTATCAAGGTGGGATGGAGGCTGACAGGTAGACATTTATCATATGCTACCCGAAGACACTAATTCAGGAGCAGAATGAGGGACACAGCACTCGGAGAATGTACTCAAGCATCCATGCAGAGAGATACTAGTATCATTTATTCTTTAATTTTCAAGTTCCCCCAACTCCTCTCTTTTTTAAAGGGAGGGCAGCTTTCCTGTGAATATAATTTCGGATAGGAGGAGAGGACCCAGCCCTCTGATTTATGGAAAAGGACATAAATCCACAGATGGGCCTGGAGTACTTTTACATTTCAACAAGGGGTGGGGACGCAGCTGCCGCTTCTGGAAAAGCAAACAGCCAAGGGAAGTGAAACAGATCAGCAGCGACCATCACTTTTCCTGCATCAGGCCCAGGAGATCATCTTCTATCCCCTTCTCACTCAGCTCGTCCAGGCTGTAGTACCGGTGAACGATTTTCTCGGCGGTGACCACGACGACTCGGAGCCCATGGGTGTCCTGGCCCAGCTGGCATCCGATGGCGGACGATACCACCATGTCCAGGCTCTGGTAGGTGCCCCCGGCATTCCGGTGGTAGTGGCCTGAGAACACTGCTGTGACACCTGTGGGGGAGGGAGCGAGACATTAGGGGGCCAAGGATTTCCCTGTTGGGGTCTTGGGGTGCTCTCCCGTTTTCTTCTGGGAACAATACTGACTGTTATTAAATTAAATGCATACTATTACTCAGCGCCTAAGAAATGAGAAGGCAGCATGTGTGACATCCAGAATCCTTCCAGGGAATAATTCATCGATATAACATATTAGTAACACATTTGTCACAGACACTGCAAGAAAGTGCCAGGGAACAGAAGCGAGAAGGAAGATAAAGGGCGTGACTTTGGGAGAGGCACAGGAAGTGGAAGGAAATATTCTGAGGCCTGTATCTGCAGCCAGAGGATGCAAGTTAAATGTCTACGAAAAATTACGTTTATGGAGTTCTAATCAAGATAGCACAGCATACTCACCATTTAATGTACCTTCTCCGCCCCACACTCAAGAGCCATGGTGGATAAAATAGGAAAAAAGAAAACCAAAGGACAGAAGTCGCCTCAGCATCAAGATAGAGAGCCGTGTGGATGAGAAACAAGACAGAAAGGCAGAGGAATGAGAATGAGCGGGGTTGCAGGTTGGCGGGAGTGTAGCACCTGGAGGGGAGCAGAGACTGAAAGCAGCTTCTGTGACATGAGCAAATCAATTCCCACCCCTATTTGGAGCAAGGGTGGCGTGACGGCCTCTGTTTCTGGAAGGAGGCTGCAGAAAACCATCGCTGTCTGGGGCCCAGCCAGTGGTGTCTTTAACAAGTTCTCCAGAGAATAATGGAGAACCGGTTTGCAATGTTTACGCCTTTCCGTGGGGCGGATGTTCACGTCGTGGCTGACTGCAAATCACCAGCGATGTCACTGACCCAGGCGTGGGAGGAGATGTGGCGAGCACGCCGGTCTGGCACCCCCACCGCAGATACAGAACCTGTGAGCCACCTCGCGGCACCGTCAGAGAAACATGCAGCAAGGTAATTAGAAAACAGTTTCCAGTATTTATTGCCTTTGCTTGTCAACATAATTTATTCATTGGCGAGTCTGGAGAATTTAATTTTTAATAATCGTTTGACAACGAGCTCACAAAGTTCCTTACAATTTAATCATTGGCTTTCGTGAGCTGGGCAGGAGGAACTGTCTGCAGCACGCCACTGGGCTGGGGCTTGCGGCGATCCACGGGTCTGGGAAGGAAGGACAGACACTGGTTCAAGTCTAGGAAGGCAGACAGGTTTTCTCAGTGTCATGGAGCACAAGGGCCTTCCAGCTCCTCTCTAAGTCCTGGTCCCAGATGGGGCTGGGCTGGAGGAGCCCAAACTACTAGGCAGGGAGAAGCTATTCAAGAGAGAAGTGAAAGGGGGCACCTGGGTGGCTCAGTCGGTTGAACGTCCGACTTCGGCTCAGGTCATGATCTCACGGTTCATGGGTTCGAGCCCCGCATCGGGCTCTGTGCTGACAGCTCAGACCCTGGAGCCTGCTTCAGATTCTGTATCTCCCTCTNGTCTCCCTCTCTCTCTCTGCTCCTCCCCCACTCATGCTCCGTTTGTCTCTGTCTCAATAATAAATATACATAAATTTTTTTTTTTTAGAAAAGGGAGAGAAAGTGAAGGAAAAACCCAAGCAAAAAAACAAAAACAAAAAACTACAAAAACAAAAAACGTCTTACTCGGGGCGCCTAGGTGGCTCAGTTGGTTAAGTGTCCGACTTTGGCTCAGGTCATGATCTCACGGTTCGTAGCTTTGAGCCCGGCGTCAGGCTCTGTGCTGACATCTCAGACCCTGGAGCCTGCTTCAGATTCTGTATCTCCCTCTGTCTCTGACCCTCCCCTGCTCAAGCTGTCTCTCTCTCTCTCCCTCAGAAATAAATAAAACATTTAAAAAAAAACAAAAAATAAGTCTTACTCAAATTGAATCTGAAATAAAATCCCACCACCTGTGAAGAAATCTCATGCTAATTAAGACAGTCTACAGACTTCTCAATCAGGAATATGAATTCACTCAGATGAAATGAATGATATAAAACTGCCTCACAAATACTCAAAATGAATATGGTTAGAGCATCAAAAGGTCCTCAATAAGGGACTAAGATCTATAAAAAAAACAAAACAAACATGTTATGAAACAAAACAGCCATGAATTAAATGAGAATAATTGGTAATGAAAGCTCAGAAATAGTGGCCATAAAAGACAAGCCATTAAAATATAAGCCAAAGACAACTCTCAATAAATGGGATAAATTCTAGACTGGACACTGTTCAGAGAGGAAATCAGTGAATTAAAAGACAGCATGCAGGCAACGAACTGAAGTCAACACAGAGACCCAGACACAAGCAATAAGAACATGCGGTTCAAAGAACCCAAAGAATGGATGAAGAGGTATTAATGGATGCTTCAGAGGAGCCGGAACAGGAGAAAGGAGGAAATAATAGTAACAATAACTTACAAAGGAATGACAGGCAGCAGGCACCCCTCATAATAACAGAATCAAAGAGTAATACCTTCCAACGCTGAGGGCGAGCAATACGAACCTCAAATTTTACATCCAGCTAAACCATCATTCAAGTTGAAGGGCAAAAGAAATACCTCTGGAGGCATATGAAGACTAAGAGTTTACCACTTCCAAACCTTCACTGAAAGAATTAATAGGAGATCTGTTTCTTTTTTTTTTCTTTTATAGTTTATTGTCAAGTTGGTTTCCATATAACACTCAGTGCTCATACCAACAAGTGCCCTCCTCCATGCCCATCTCCCCCCTTCCTCTCTCTCCCTCCCCCATCAGCCCTCAGTTTGTTCTCAGTATTCAAGAGTCTGTCGTGGTTTGCCTCCCTCCCTATCCCCAACTATTTTTTTCCCCATCCCCTCCCCCACGGTCCTCTGTTAAGTTTCTCCTGTTCCACTTATGAGTGAAAACATGTGGTATGTTTTCTCTGCCTGACTTATTTCACTCAGCATAACACCTTCAAATTCCATTCATGTTGCTACACATGGCCAGACTTCATTCTTTCTCATTGCCATGTAGTATTCCATTGTATAGATAAACCACATCTTCTTGATCCATCTGTCAGTTGATGGACACTTAGGCTGTTTCCATGTTTTGGCTATTGTGGAGAGTGCTGCTATGAACACTGGGGTCCATGTGCCCCTATGCACCAGCACTCCTATATCCCTTGGGTAAATTCCTAGCAGCGCTAGTGCTGAGTCATAGGGGAGTTCTGTTGTTAATTTTTTGAGGAACCTCCACACTGTTTTCCAGAGGGGCTGCACCAGTTTACATTCCCCCCAACAGTGTAGGAGGGTGCCCGTTTCTCCACACCCTCGCCAGCATCTACAGTCTAGATCTGTTTCAGCAAGGAGGGGATGAAATGTTAAAAAACAGTGATGAGCAAACATTGATAAAAGTATTTTTAAATTGAATTAACTACTGATTTCCCTTGAAAAACTATTTTTTAATGTGAAAGTGAAACTAAAAGTCAAGAATGTCAAGATGGAAACTTCAACGGATAATTAAATGCATAAAAGCTATTGTCATGTTTGGATGGAATATGAAAATAACAAATAACTTAAGATTTTGCTAGCAAAAATGCACAATTAACATGCCTCTTAAAAATGGCACAAGCAGGGCGCCCGGGTGGCTCAGTCGGTTAAGTGTCCAGCTTTGGCTCAGGTCATGATCTCACAGCTTGTGAGTTCAAGCTCCACGTCGGGCTCTGTGCTGACAGCTCAGAGCCTGGACGCTGCTTCAGATTCTGTGTCTCCCTCTCTCTCTGCCCACCCCCACCTCCCCGTTTGTGCTCTGTCTCTCTCTCTCTCAAAAATAAATATGTTTTAAAAACCCAGTGAATTTATACTTCAAAAGGGTAAATTTTATGTATATGAATTACATAGCTCAATAAAAAATGGAAAAAAAAAGTGTGGGAAGGGGAGAAAGCTAAAACTAACCATGTGGTAGTGAACTGGAGGTGGAGACATTAATATGAACTCGTGTTTACCGTAATGTCAGATATTAAAAACAGATGAGGACACACAGAAACATTTATAGAGGTGTACAGACACAGGTGAGTATGCAGATATGTATTTCCCAGCCTAGATCTAGTGTCCAGATCTTGGTTTCTAATACCATTCCCCGGTAACAGGAGATATAGATCCTTGGAGAAATGACTGACTGTAGGGCTGGAGCAGAAAATACACAAAATGAGCCTGGAGCACCTTGTTGGGCCAGAAAGTAAGGAAGTGCTTAAAAGCTCATAATAATGGGGGAGGGGGGTGTCAGAAGGACACAGGGATCAACTGAAAGAGCTCCCCACAGCCAAAGCTTAACAACTTGAGCAACAACTAGCGCTGCATTATAACCCAAAGTATAAGAAGTAAATCCATGAGTCCATATTGATATAAATAAATATGTAAATGTGGGGAAAAAAAGACAAATCTCCCATAGAGAATAACAGATCATTTGCTCGGATATACCGCCCTCCAGGAGGTGGAACATAACTCCCCACCCATAGGTGTGGACTGTGCATGGGGACTTCCTCCCAAGAGTAACTTTACAGTGGAGAGACTGGCCAAACATCAACAGGTATGACAGTCAGGTTGATTGCATGTACTCCTTGATGTGCCTTGATGACGGTGATGAAAATAGCACTTATACCTGCATGATCTTCCTCCCCCCAAACCCAGAACTCCAGCACAAGAAAACCATCAGACCTACCCCAACAGACAGACCTTCTACAAAATACCTGACCAGCACTTCTCAAAATGGTCAAGGTCATCAAAAACAAGTGTGAGAAACTGTCACAGCCAGCAGGTGACTAAGGAGGTGTGACACCTAAGTGAGGCGTGCTATGCTAGATGGGATCCTGCAGCAGAAAAAGTGCATTAGGTAAAAAGTGAGGAACCTGATCATGGACTTCATTAATAAAAGTGTGATCAGTATCAGGTCATTAATTGTAGCAAATGTGATACTGTTTTAAGATATAAATAACGGGGAACTCAAGGTGCAGGGCATATGGGAAGTCTCTGTATTATCTTTGTAATTTTTATGTAGATGTGAAGTTGTTCTAAAACTTTAAAGTTATTTAAGGGGGGCCTGGGTGGCTTAGTCGGTTGAACATCTGACTCTCAATTTCAGCTCGGGTCATGATCCCAGGGTTGTGGGATGGAGCCCCGTATGGAGTCTGCTTAAGATTCTCTCTTTCTTCTTCTCTCTCTCCCTCTGCCCCTCTCCCCCACTCACACGCTATATATAAAATTAAAAAAAAAAAATTAAGTGCATTTAAAAAACCATACAGATAATTTCCAAAAGAACAAAAATGGAATATGCAGCCTTCAATCGGCAAAGAGGCGGGGGGAAGAATTCGCAATGACCACAATAAACGAAAAAACGAAATGCAAACTTTTAAAATGTTACGGACACCAAATGCCGGCCCTGGTGTGGAGACGCTGGAGTGCTCCTACAGTGAGGGTGGGAACGGAAGGTGACACAGCCTCTCTGGGGCACAGTCTGGCAGTTTCTTACCAAACGAAATGTGCATTTACCATTATGACCCAGCAACAGAACTCTTGGGACATTTATCCCAGAGAAGTGAAAACTTAGGTTCAAATATCTGTACACAGATGTGCACTGTAGCTCTATGTGTAATAGCCAGAAACAGGGAACAATCTAAATGTCCTTCAGTGGGTATACGGTTAAACTGTGGCACATCCACACCACGGAATACCACTCAGCAATAAAAACAGGGAAAAAAAAAAAAGAAAGAATGACCGACTGATACACACAACTACAACAGATATCAAGGAAACTATGCTAATTTTAAAGGCCCCAATCAAAAGTTTCCATCCTGTGTGAAACATTGCATTGATACAGCATTCCTGAAATGACGGGGGTACCTCTACAGCTGCTAGGGGTGAGGCCCAGGGGTTGTGGGGGGTAGGGGTGAGCATGGCTGCAGGAGGGATCCTGGTGGTGACGGAACTGTTGGCACTTAACAAGGATTCAGAAAGGGGGAGGGGAAGAGGGGGAGGGGGGTGATGGGCACAGGGGAGGGCACTTGTGGGGATGAGCACTGGGTGTTATATGGAAACCAACTTGACAATAAAGTACAAAAAAAAAAAGGGCTGAAGGAAACATGTACAAAATGTTGACAGTAGCTGCTCTGGTTAAGAGGAATCTGGGAGAGTCTGAACAGAGCCCTGTGACCACAGCCACCATGTGCTCACAGCAGGACTGGAGACCCACCTGTGCGCAGGTGCCGCCATCTGCCCGCTGAGGTCCACACCTAGGGATGGTGACCCAGGTTTCTCTACTTAGGACAGCCGAGGGTGGTGAGGATCAGCTATTTCCATTTACTGTTATTAGGATGCAAATAGATCCAACTCATCCCAGAGTGATGAGGTGCCATTTTCTCACATTTTATGATGGGTTCCCCTCGACCCACGACCACCACTTCCGTTGAAACGTATCCTTCAGAAAGGCTCGGAGAAGAGCCCCCAGATGGAGACGTGTTGCATCTGGGGCATAAATAATCAGTGCAGTGTTCACTGAGGCACTATCTGTGATGTTCATTTGCGGGAGACAGGTTAGATGATGGGTGCATTTTACAAAGAGGTAGATTTCCATGTGCTGGCATTGAAAGGCACCAAATACATTATTAAGTATGAACAACAAGATGTTTAAAAAAGTATTCTGTGCTCCTGGTTTTGTAAAATAAAGACCGCGCATGTGTAAGAGGGTGTGTGCCCATGGGTTTGTATCCCCCACCCGAATGGGGTTACATTCCCACTGCCCCCACGGGTGATTTCAGGGAGACGGTGGGGGCTGCGATTAGCGAGGGGGCATCACCTTCTACGCCTTATTACTGTGGTAAAACGTCACCAGTGATCAGGAACGCACACACCGAGGGGACCTGAGCAGTGTGGTGGTGGTGTGCCAGATGCTCCCGGGGGAGGGGGACAGAAAGGAAGGGTGTAGGTGCCACCACGACAGGGCCTGAGTTGTGCCAGTCAGAAACTGCAGCTGCAGCCCCAGGTTGGGCGCCCAAAGGGTCCCCACCACAAATGGAAGACTGGGCAGTCCTGGCCACACAGACTGGGGACCGTGGACGTGAACCGCTCTGGGCCGTCAGACCCGCCTCGGGGAGTTCCTAACGGCCAGACAGAAACCACTTAGCGTCGCTATTATTTTGTGGTGTACTAGATCATGTGCATGGAATTTGGCTCTTTCTGCCTAATTCATAGCTGCAAACTGTAATATTCTGCAAGGCATGTTTGGGAATTTTGAGAGTGGCTCGCATTAGCCGTAATTAGCTGGAAAAACTCACTGATGTTCAAGCTTCACGCCATATTTATCGGCACCCACAGAGACAGGAGCGTTAATGGGGACCGTTCGAGTGACCGGAGGGACTCTGGGAGATCTCCGCGGACGGTGGACAGCTGGGCTGGTCTGCAGTAAGCTGGCAATCCGTCTTCCTGATGCACGTCCCTTAGGGCTCACCATTTATTGCTAATGTCCCAAGTCACAGCAAATGTGACTGAATGACGATTCTGGCATTAGCAAGGATGCCTAAGAGGGCTAGCATTAGGATGAAGAGCCTGTCAGTGAGCAGGGCCATTGCGTTCAGAATGTTCTCCCCTCTGGCAAGACATCGCCCCCACCCCCATCATCACAATTAGGAGCTTCGCTTCTTGGAGGCCTGAATAAGCAGCTGTGAGACGTGGCCATGGAATCAGTACAAAAGGGACGGGCAGGCAGGACGCTAAAGTCGGTGTCAAAAAGGAGGGTAGGTAGAGCTCTGGGTTCTTCTGGGTTCTGGTGCAGAGTTCAAGGCTCTGGGATATTCCTGGCTGGCCCAAAGGTGCATGAGAGACCTTCTTCTTGGGCTGGAACCAGAACCAGAAGCAGCCTGGAGGCTGATAGAAGTTTCTGTTTCCCACCTCCCGGCAAGTCCAGCAGCTCTGAACCCACATCATGTTCTCCCAAGTCCTGCCTCGAGTGCGGGCAGGACTGAGGCACGATGACAGTGGCTTACAAGGAAGGACAGCCACAGGATGCTAGGGACCTCCCGTCCATCATCTCACTGAATTCTCCCAGTGGAGACTCCAATCGCCTCCATTTTACAGAGGAGAAACCTGAGGCCAGAAGAAGAAGAGGCAAAGTTACACAGCTGCTAAACTGATGTTGGAGCCTAAGCTCTGAACCGACCTTGCAGACTGTTTCTGTTCTTTCGTTTTGTTTCGTTTATTTTGAGTGAGAGAGAGTGAGGAGGGGAGGGGCAGAGACAGAGGGAGAGAGAGAATCCCAAGCAGGCTCTGCGCTGTCACGGGGCTCAAACTCACAAACCTGTGAGATCACGACCTGAGCTGAGATCAAGAGTCGGAAGCCCGGTTCTTTTCTTTGGGGACCTCGGGCAGGGTATTACTGACCCCTGGGAGCCTCCGCTTCCTCATTTGTAAGGTGAATAATGAACATGACTCATGCGTGGCAGAGAGGTTTGAAGGAGAGCATGGGAACGGGCCGAGGGCTCAACCCTGGGGGCTCCCTCTCGGGCGGGGCTGGTAGCTGGAAAAGGACACAGACACCACGTGCTGGCTCTGCCATGTGGTCTCCTGTCCCAGTAACAATCTCCTCTTATGCCGACAGGCCACGCGGGCCCATCTCTGCTTTTCTATTAGCTTTTGATGGGGAAGCATTGATTCACAACTCAATGGAGGTAGGAAATGCATTAATAAATCAGTTTCCTTGACGGGGGATTGATTCGAGTGGTGTTTTCAGGAATTGTGCAGAATTTCCGTCCTGGCTGTTCATTAGTCATCGCTGGCCGACATGCTTCTACGGTTCCTTAATTGAGTATTACGTATGGATTGTTTTTGAATTATGAACTGCTGTAAGGGGATGACAAGCATCTTCTTAAATTACCGCCAGAAGAATTCCCAGCAAAAGACAGCCCCAGAGCCTCAGGGAAGGACAACGTCTGCGGCATCAGCTTCATATTTATTTCTCCATGGTATCAAGTCATAAGGACGCTATAAAAGCTATTTTTAAGCTGTCTTGATTCCAATTCATTTCCAATCAATCAGGGGATGGGAATGCAATTTCCAAATAATTTAATATTCTAATGTTGGAGGCTTGCCTCAACTCAGGCAGGATATCGGGATGCTCCCCAGTACAATTTTAATACTAAAAACAGACTTCCTTAATGCCTTCGTGTTACTTAAGCCTGGACAGTGTAAACAGATTGGAGTTGGACAGCTCCCGCTTTTATCCTGAGTATACATTTATGAAAATGCTATGCATCTTCTGCATCGCCGGCTGGAACAGTGAAAATAGTGTTGTAAATCATGAGTCACACTCCCATGTTTCCTGCCTCAGTGGTTAAGGACAAAAAGGTCTCATTAAACAAAAAAAAAAAAAGAAAGAAAGAAAGAAAAGAAAGAAAGTAAAAAAAAAAATCGGTATGAACATACAGAAAACAGGTACAAATAATCCCTGCTATAGGTATAGGAATTTCCTCCGCAGGTAGCTGAGAGGCAGGCATTGAGACCAGGGTGGCCCACATGGCAAAGGGGCAGAGACAGGTTTCTTCAGCAGGGCTGGGAGGTGCAGCTGCTAGTCTGAAATCAGGGTACGGTCCACTACTGAGTTAGGGTTTGGAGTCGCCAATCTGTGAATTCTAGGTTCCACTAGGAATCACTTTCTTTACATGTCACTGGCAAGCACCTCCCCCAGTGCCTAAGGCTCAGGCTTAGAGGGAACATGGAGGAGTGGAAAGACCAGCTCCACTTTGTCTGGGTGAAGCTGGAGGCTATTTCTTCAGCCAGTTTGGGGCAATAAACACTTGGGGAGCTCCCATTGGTGGGAGGTGATTTTGGGGGGTTGCGGGACACCCAGAATGACCATTCCTAGCAACCGAATGCTCTGGGCCTGCAGCTGGATAGTAATATACACAGCTATCCCTAACAGAGGCAGCAAGTGATAGGTACACGGTTTGCAGTGTTTCATTTCCTGAGCGCCCACCCTGCGCCGAGAACTATGCATATGTATTGTTTCTGTTAAGCTTCACAAGACCCCCCAGGAAGACATTAGCCCCCTTTTGCAAGTGAGAAAAATGACACACAGAAAGGTTAAGGGACTGGTCTGGGTCACACAGCTAGGATTTGTATCTGGATCAGGCTGACTCAAGCAGATGCCTGTCCATTACCTTCAAGGTACAATGTGCCGAGGATCAGGACACGGCAGGGCCCAGGGAGACGGCTTCCTGGAGGGAGGGCTTTGACCTAACCACACCCTCCACTTCTGCCAGTTCTCTGTTCACATCTGTCCTGGGACCTGATGTACGCTAATGATTGCGGTGGTAACGAGGATGATAATAAGTGCTATTCATGGAGAGCTCACTGTCAGACACTAAAGAGCACTTTACGTGTTCTTAGATGGCACGATCCCCACACTCTCCCTACGAAGAAGGGATGGCTATTATCCCAGTTGGGCACATGAGAGCGGATGCAGACACATCTCACGGTTTGCCTAACTTGGCACGTCCCCGGCAGCTCTGGGGTCGGAACGCACCGAACACCTGCCAACTGGAGGGAAACTAAAAGCATGTGAGAGGCGGGGCACACGAGCAAAGAACAGGGTTTGGGGTGCAGGGAAGGGAGGAGCAGGATTCCCTCTCTACGCTTTTGAACCCTCACCAGTTGTGCAATACGGAAGAAATTATTTTTATTTTGAAATGGGGGGGAGGCAGACAGAGGGAGAGAGAGAATCCCAAGCAGGCTCCACGCTGTCAGCACAGAGCCCACTGTGGGGCTTGATCTCATGAATTGTGAGATCATGACCTGAGCCAAAATCAGGAGTTGGATGCTTAATCGACCAAGCCACTGAGGCGGCCCCCCCGTAGGGGAATTCCTCGCACGGGTTTTCCAGGGGAGTGTGTGGTGGCACCAGGATTCCAGGTAGATCCCAGCTCAGCTGGAGGGCAGGGCAGCGAGGCCAGGGGGCCGGACTGAGGGCTGGCTGAAATGGACACAGGGGAGATGCCGGCTCAGGTCTGCGTCCTCTTTCCCTTCGTGGGGAACATCAAGGCATCCCGTCCCTCCCAGTTTCCACCTTGTGTGAATTCAAACCTTCCCACCCCCAAATTCCCATTAACTGAAGTGGGATCCTGAAGACATTTTCATGGAACTTCCTTTGAGGATTGCTGGGAACTTAACTGACCTGGGGTCTACAAACATTTTCTGTAAAGGGTCAGATAGGAAGTATTTTAGGGCCACGCAGTCTCCGTGGAACCACTCAGCTCTGCCCTTCCTTCATTGCAGGGAGGCAGTCACCATTCCTAGTTCTGTAAATGCATGTGCATGGATGTGAGCCAATAAAGCCTTATTAACAAAAACGAGAGGAGAGTCGATTGGAGAAAAAAGGCACACCATTAAAAAAAATACATGTGGATGATGAGCCATGGTTTCTTAAAATTCTCCAAAAATTAGAAGTTTCTTTCTGTACTTCTCACAAATCAAGAAAGCAGTAATTTGTGGTTTATAAACTACGAATGTCATTCTGACCAGGAGAGATGAGTGTATTTGCCCAACAGAGAACACTGCTTTAATGAGCATAAAGTTATTCTATAAGCAATTACTCAGTTATTCAATAAACATGAGCATCTGTCCTAATGGTCAGAAAGAGACTTCTAGATTTACAAGAAACTAAGAGTGTCCCCATCCTTCCATCTAAGAAACTAACTCAGATCTGAAACATTAAAAAGACTGTATGTTGACAAGTTTTGCTTGAAGTTAAATAGCTAATGGGCTTATACAGTAAGTGCATGTGCCAGTAAGAGAAATTACAAAATTTAACCAGCATATAGCTGACACTCAAGAAAGAGAAGTATTCTGAATGAATACTGAATAGAAGTTCATTCTGCTGAATGAACTTTCCGGTTGTCCTTTATTACAGACAACGTGAAGCGGAAGGAGTTCTGAAGTGGCCCTGCTTACGGGAAGCATAATGGGAGCCTCTTGTGTCATTTTAAATTTTCTAGTAGCTGCATTTTAAAAAGTAAACAGTGACGGGTGAAACTAACTTTAGTTACGTATTTTATCTAACCCGATATTTAAAGTGTTCTTCAACACAGAAGCAATATATAAAATATGACCCATTGTATGTTATTTTCATACCAAGTCTTGAAAATCCAGTGTGTGTTTTATGCTTAGAGCCCACCTCAATCTGGACCAGCCACATGTGGGTATGACATTGAACAGTGCAGTTCTGGAGGGGGGCAGAGGTGGAAACCCAATCCAGTGTTGGCGCTTTTTAACTGAATGGCCTTAGTTTCATCATCTGAAAAACGGAGATAGTAACAGCTACCTTGCAAAGCTGCTGCTGTGAGAAATAGCTATATTGTGCCTTGCACATAGTAGGCTCCTAATGATGGAAAGCCACTATTATATCAATTACTTAGATCACTGAATATTTCTTTAATAGAAGCACTGAGACAACAAGACCCTTTTGCAGAGCAAAATGAACCACACCACAAATACAAATATACCAAAAAAAAAAGAAAAAAAGTAGGTCTAGGATCAATAGCTCTCAAATTTTACAAGGAAGGTGAACTGCTAGGTCAAAGCATAGCTCTACTTTTTTGGTTCAGCTTCAAGTATAAGTGAAGGACGATAAGCTTCACATGTTTGATCAATGTGAACACACATAAACACCTGGAAACCATCATCAAGGTCAAGATCATGAACACACCCATCATTCCCAAAAGTTTCCTTGTGCTCCTTTGGAGTCACTCCCTCCCAACATCCTGTCCCAGGCAACATGTGATGTGCTATTGCTATAGATTAATATGGATTTTATAGAATGGAATCATATAGCATGCACACATTTTTGGTCTGGCTTCTTTCACGTAGCATGATTTTGAAAATTTCATCCATATTACTGTATATACTAAGGGTTCATCCTTTTTATTGCTAGGTAATATTTCACTGTATTTTGTTTACCCATTCAAAACTGCTGATGGACCCTAGGCTTATTTCCAGAATTGCCTCAGCACTTTTAATGCAAACAGATTAACCATATATGTTGGGGTTTATTTCTAAACTTACTTTTCTGTTCCACTAATCTGTTTTTCTTATACCAAATGCCAGTTTTGATCACTGTAGGTTTATATATAGTCTTGAAATCAGGTAGGGTAGGTCTTTCAACTCTGTTCTTTTTTTTCAAAATCATTTTATTATTATAGGTAACTTGCATTTGCACAGAAATTTTAGAATCAGCCTGCAATTTCTATCCAAAATAAAACTACAGGAATTTTGTTTGGGAAATCAAGTCAATGTGGGAAAAATGCAACACTAATAACAGTCTTCCAATCCATGAACATGGTCTATCTTTCCATTTACTTAGGTCTTCTTTAATTAATCTCAGCAATATTTTATAGTTTTCAGGGCTGAAGTCTTACCTGTCCTTTGTTATTCCTGGATATTTTATGATTTTTGGTACTGCTACAAATTGAAATATTTTACAATTTCATTTGACAAGTGTTTGTTGCTGGCATATAAAAATACAATTGATTTGTATTTGTGTTAATCTAATATCCTGAGACCTTGCTGAGTATTTATTAGTTCTAGTAATTTTTTTGTAGATTCCTAGGATTTTCTAAATAATCATGTCATCTGCAAATAGGGACAGTTTTATTTCTTCTTTTCCGATTATTATGCTTTTTCTTGATTTTTGTAATGACTAGAACCTCCGATATGCTGTTACATAGAAATGGTGAAAACAGGCAACTTTTCCTTGTTCTTGATCTCAGGGGGAAGATTTAGTCTTCCATGTTCCCATAGTTTTAGACTTTTGATATGACTGTCAAGTTCTTCTTAAGGAAAGAAATCAACTTAAATTTCCTTCTACAAAGGATGTGAGAGTTTGGTCACTGAGACTGCATTTCTTGGTGATAAGGCAGAACCTTTCAACGATTAAAAGGGAGACTGTCCAGAACAACACACGGTGTTTCTGTTTATCCAGAAATTCTGAGTAACTGCTCTCTTCCATGTTCCTCTATCGTGATGGATAATCCCTGTCATCTCACTCCTAACGAAGGCCTTTCACACAATTTACTCTGGTGGATGTTGTCAGTGTCCCTGCCAGGTCCCTTTCCAGGCTGGTGCGTCCATCCTCCAGCTGCCAGGACGGCTGGCTGCAATGGCTCACTGCTGTCCTTCCCCTGAGCCCCGAAGGACTAAACCAAAGCCTTGGCTGGAGGCACAGCCAATGACTGAAAGACATGAGTGTGCAAAAGGACAGGGCCATGCAAATGTTCTCAAATTAACTGTGGTGGTAAATGCAAATTCTGTGAACGAACTCAAAACCACTGAAGCGTACACTTTAAGTGAACTGTACGGTATGTTAATGGTATGGTATGTCAATAAAGCTGTTACGGTGCAGTGGGGGAGGGGGGAAAAGGGAATAATGACCATAATAGTATTTTTTGCAGACCTATTATGGGCCACAGACTATAATCAAGTCTCATTGTGTATAGTATTTTAAATTTTTCCTTATCCCTAATGTGGATTATTGTACATGGGGCTTGGGAGACATGACCCCCTGCCTCAAGGTGGGTCCACCTCTGTGGGGGGGACTCATGCTCTGGTGCTCTGGCTGGGTCAGGCTGAGATCCTGAGCACATATCTCTGCTTTTGTTTTGTTCCCAGACTTGCCCTGTGTCCTCAATTCCCTGCACCAGCGAGTCTCTCTCACATGTCTGACCAATCCCTGTCTTGAGCTCTCCTTCCCTGGACACTAACCAAGGGAGGTTAGCTGGTGGGCTGGCTCTCCTGACCCTCTATTACCCTCTCTGTGAGCCCTAGGGCCACCCACAGGCTCCCGGCCTTCGACATCTCCCACAGCCCTCACCCACTTGAAAAATAACAAAGACTGGGGAGCCTAGGTGGCTCAGTTCAGTTAAGCATCAGACTGTTGGCTTTGGCTCAGGTCATGATCTCATGGTTCATGGGTTTGAGCCCCGCAGAGGGCTCCATGCTGATCATGTGGAGCCTGCTTGGGATTCTCTCTCTTCTCTCTCTGCCTCTCTCCCTCTCAAAATAAAGTTTAAAAAATAAAA
Source organism: Hyaena hyaena (assembly GCF_003009895.1). Classification (NCBI taxonomy): domain Eukaryota; kingdom Metazoa; phylum Chordata; class Mammalia; order Carnivora; family Hyaenidae; genus Hyaena; species Hyaena hyaena. Next base: position 2,890,745 of record NW_024080709.1, on the reverse strand, counting down.
TAAAAATAATGACTTTCTATTATAAGTTTCAGCTTGCTCTTTTCAGTGGCTTTAAAATTTCCTTTGCACTGTTTATCTTGACTGTGCTTTGTGCCTTAGGACGGCAGCTGAATAAGCTATGGAACACACACAGTGCAGCTGTAAGAATCAGGAAGATCTCCATGAAATGTTATGCAATGATAGCCAGGAAAAATTATGTGAAGGAAGTGCAGAAAGCATATACAGTAGGCTTTCTTTTGTGTAAGACGGGATAATAAAACACACACACGATGCATGCAGCTTACCCTCAAATATATCAGAAAAGAGATACATATTTGTGCTCTCACGAATAATAAACAAAAGAAAGCAACTGGGGTAAAATGCCAGATAAATGTGGGTACAAAGAATATGGGTTTTCTAACTGACAATTTTTCTGTAAGCTTTAAAATATTCCTAAATAAAAAGTCTGAAGAAAAAAAAAGCAATGCATGCTTGCTAAAAATAAAATCAACTATTGTAAAAATACAAGCATGGAAGAAAAAAAAAAGGAGGGTCAGGAAAATCTCTTAACTTTCTCTTCCCATTTGAGTTCAGAGTGTATTGTCCAGATAATTTAAATGTCTACGCCAATCATACAGGTACTAGTCACAAGTCTATGGCAACACACATATACACAAGTCCACACTTCCACAAAAATGAGATCTGCCAACTCATACCTATGGACTTGCAACTTGCTCTTATTCACTCAACACTGGATCTTTTCCATTGTTTCACTCTGGACACAAAGCTCGATCTCAGAACTACCCTCTAAAAGTCTGAAAACTGTATTTCCGGTCTGTAAACATTTAGGCTGTCAGCTGATCATTCTGTATTTTACACTGGGAGGTGAGGCAGGTTCAGCATCCTTGAGCCCCGCGGACTGCTCAGGTCCATGGAGGAATCAGAGTTGGCACAGCTTCTCAGAGAGCTGCCGGGGGACCTGGGAGCTCACCACTCCTGGGAGGAGGGAGTCTCATCGCCCAGCCACTCCCCAGCAGGTCTCGGGGATGGGTCCATCTGGTCCTGTTTGCTGCGGGACCATCAGCACAGGAACCGACCCCCAGGCATAGGGAGCACCAAAGCCAAGTGGCGCTGCCCAGGGTGAAGGGTGCACCGTCTCCCACAGGAGCTGGGACCCAGCCTGCTGACAGACAGAGGTGAGCAGCCACGGCTGGCGGGTGACGACTCCATTACCACAGCACCACGCATTCCCGGGCTGGGCTGCTGCTGAGAGCTGGGCCCGTGCCTCCCCTCCTCCCGAGGGCACTATGTAACTCCCCAACATCTGCCAGATATCTGCTCCACGGGACGTGAAACATCTGGCTCGGCTGATGGATCCGCAGCCTCCTCTCCCCAGAGAGGACCGGGTGGGAATGAACGGCCAGTTGTTGAAATGACCTTCACTCAAGGCCAACTCGTCCCTACTCTATAACCACAAGAGATACTTTTCTTTCTTTTAGAAAAACATGTCCTCCCATTAAAAAAAAAAAAACTACACTTTCCTTGCCTCACCTCTGTAATAATCGACAGAAATTACACCGTTCACCGCTCAAGGCTTCTCTTCACTGAAACTACAAGAAGGCAAGAGAAGGGGGTGAAACTATGGTTCTCGAAGGCAGAGAAGCGGCCCCGAGAACCCCAAGGGCTGTGCGTCTTCAGCTGGACCAGGTTGAGCCCAACAGAAGAGCAGCTGGGGAGAGAGTCCCTGGCCATCACGCCGACACCCAGAGGGGTCCGGTTCCCGTGTGTGGTGTGACGTTTCTGCTTCCATCACCACACCCACCCGCTCACGCTTACGCAGGACACAAGCCTTCCCGGCCTTTGGGGCACCTGAGCCTCCATGGCCCGGGATGCAGAGCAGCCGCCCTCCCACCGTGAATTTGAGGATTCATGATGCACCAACAAAATGCAGACTCACCTCCCGTTTATCTACATGGGAGGCTGTGCTCAGCGTTTCCATTTAATTTCTCCCCTTCCCGACGACGTGGCAATTCAAAACTTGTGTGGAACACGCAAGGGGAGAGCTGTATTTTATTAATACTAATATCTAGTTGCCAAAGAAACAGCTGCAGCTTGGGTTAGAAGTCAGGGGGATACGGCCTTGAACCTCAGACTGCTACGACAAAGCTGTGAGTGTGGCCTGTCCATCAACCTCTCTGAACCTCCATATGGTCACGTGGAAAGCAGGACTCGTATCGACCACCCCCCCAGGGTCACTTTGAAGATCAAGAGAGACTGAGAGCCGTGCCCAACGCTGCACAGCAGGAAGCTGTGTGTGACGTACTCGGGCAGTGCTCAATAATTATACCTTCCCCTCATCCTTCTCGACGCATCTGATCAGATCTTCTTTTTTCATTTGCATCAATTACATCTTTTTCGCTATTCATAATTTCCTCTTTATTTTTAAAAGAAGATGGTGGGCTGGTGTGTGAGATGGAGTGTGGGGCACACATTAAGGTTTCAATCCAGAATGGACAATTTTCTAGATTTCCATTACCCGGCTTCCATGCCCTATCTTAAACACAGCTGTCAGGACAAGAGGCTCATTAAAAAGATTGTTTTGACTGATGGCATGTTCATGTATCAAAGTGGAAACCCATCCAAAAATACTCGAGGGAGGTAGACAGAGGTGGCAGTGAGCCGTGGAGCGGAGCGGTTCTGCAGGGTGTCGAAGACAAAATTTGCTGGGGAAAAGGTGCTCTAGCCTGGACCTGAGACAGGGAGGTCTCGGAGGGGAGCTGCTGCCGCGGAAATGTGAGGGTCTTAGGAAAGTCCGCTTCTGTGTCAATAACCAGAGAGAGAGAGATGGCCATCAGGCAGATGGGAGCACGGTATGTGCCAAATTAGCGTGCTTTTGCATGAGCCCTTTTCACGGTGGCCTTCTCTGGACACTGTCCACACCCTTGTCTTCCCGTGGGATGACCACTGCCTCCGTGTGACCTCAGCTCCCCCACTGCTGATGACTCCAAGCCATTTCCCAGTCCAGACACTGGTTGGACTGAGTCGAGGTCCCCTCCTCCCAACGTCCCTGCAAGCAAAAGGTAAACTTGACTCATGCACTGCTTTCACCCCCAATGCCCGCTCTTCTTGTGGGCTTTCCCGGGCCAGCACGCAGTCACCTGCTCCGGGGACGCAGGCCATATGTCCCACCACTTTTCTGCTAAAGCCCGCTCCCAGCGCTTTCAGCTCTGTGCCCTCAGGACGGCCTCTGTGATGGCCAGTTCCCCTTGTCTCCCTGCCTTCCCAGCCGCCCTCCTCTCTGCCCCCAGATGTGTCAGGACGACAATGGCCTGAATACATAAAAGGTGCATTTGGACAATTTACGATGTACTTATCCAACCGCCGTAAAGAAAGGGGGCGGGTGGTCAGGGTGGATACGGTTTCACTCAAGGACCTCACTAAACATGCAGGTTCCTTCTGCTTTTCTGCTCTGCTGGCCTCAGCGTACGGCTTTGTCCCCAAAACCGCACGATGGCGGCAGGGCTTCTAGGCACCGTGTCCAAGTTCACGGCAGGAAGAAGAGAAAAGGGCCAACCGAAAGCTGTCCAGGAAGCCCCACTGGCTAGATCCCAGGACTGGGGCAAGCGGTCACACTAGGGGTCCAGGGGTCTGGAAGGCGTGTGTTCAGCCTGTCACGCTGGCATCCTGAACCAAACCAGGTCGGGAAAGAAAAAAGTGCATCCTACACAGACCGAGCAAGGTTGTTCTTCCTAAAATGCGAGACTCGATTGACATAAAACCTTTCCGTGCTTCTCTAGTACCTGAGGGTCCTGATCTGGCTCCTGTTGTCTGCCACCAAATGACCCGAGTCCTGCTCTACTCACAAGTGGCTTCAAGGGCAGCGCCCACACGCGCCAGGCTGCTGTGGGGCTCCGGCCTCAGCTCACGCTCTGTCCTGTGTTTGGAATGCCTTCTTCCAGCTCACATCTGCGTGGGGAACTTACTCATCCTGCAAGCCGCTGCCTGCTCAGCTCCTGGAGGACAGCGTCCTGGCCCAGCTGAAACAAGTTGATTCTCCTTCCTCCTGATTCCAGCACATTCCTCTCCTTTCATCCCACAGGTTCTTGCTTCCCACCTTGGTATCCTCCTCTACTGGCCTGTGAGGACACAGGGCAAATCTATTTAACTGGATATCCATCCTCAGAAGGGAAGAGAATAGAGCTCTTGCTCTGTAAATGACTGTTGGCAGATGGATGAACAGACGGACAGATGGATGGTGAATGAGTGTATCAAACTTGAGGCAACTCATAAGCTGTATGTTAGCAGGTGCCCTTGGAAGAGGAACTCCGATCTCCCCACTGTGTCAATATTATCTACAGAAAAGTAGCGTTCCGGTGTTTTCCGACCTTACAAAATTACCATTGTTCCTGGTCAAGGAAGGCCCAGTTATTACTAACTAGAGGGTGGAAGACAGAGAGAGAAATGAGCTCTGATGTGAATCATGTCACTTAAATGCCACATGACAAACTACCTTACCTCCCCAGGAGGATGGACGTTGAGGGGATGCTAACAGATCCCTCAGGGAGTTGCTGTGAGTTTCAGAGATGATGTGTTTAAGCCCCAGCACAGGGTCTGTGCACACTGGAAACACTGTGCTTTCCGGCACTGTCCCTGAAATCTGGTGTGGACGTGGGGTTCTTTCTTCCTTCCCACGGGAGGCACCGCTGGCCACCTTCCAATACCCGTGCCCTTCCCTTTTTCTCTTTGCTGAAAAAAATTCTGATTTTCTTCTGGAAAATGTCCTGCTCTATGAGGTCATGGGGTTCCTCCTCCCCAGAGCTGAGATCGTGGCAGGTGGTAATTCCCCTCCTGCGGCCACCATGTGATGGACTGGGAATCGGCCTGTGGCCCAGGTGTGGGTATGAAGCTGTGTGCGAGGAGACTGCTGGGGTCCTGGGAGAGGTTCTGTTTCTTTTCAGAAGCCCCCTATCACTTCTGAATGTCAAGTCCAGAACTGTGGTAGCCCTCTAAGAAGGTCCAGTCTGAAGAAAAGCTACGTGTATGGCGAGTGGAGGTGGGCAGCGAGCAGAATCACAGCAAGACCCTGGTCCCCGAGCTGGCCTGGCTGGGAGCCTGAACCGTGCCCAGACTTCTACTTACGACATGAGAAACTTACTCTCTGCACTGGGCGAGTTAGGAGCTTCCTGTTACGGCCACAAGGAACTAATACTACTCTACACTTTTTAGGACAGTAACTCTCCTTTTGGGGTGACCAATAATCTACTTTCAAACACTAAATAAACTGGCTTTTGGAAGCTCTTACAAAATAACAGACTTCACTTGTTCTCTAACAGGTCCGTGCAGTTATTTGATAGGATGGCACTCCATTAGTACACTATTTTGTCAGTGAACTTCCTGACATCCTTTCTCTGGCTCATGAAATTGCTTTCCCAAGAATCACACGTTCAGTAGGACCGAGGCGTGGACCCAAGGCAGTACAGCGGGCACGGAAGCGGGAGAAGGTGGCTCAGGAGGCTTAGGCCATGTCTGTATGACAACTCAGAGGCAATTTGGAAGTGCGAAACAGATAACACACATCAGAGGCAGAGTGTGTCAATAAAAGACTCAAAACACGGTCAATCAAAAACAAAGAAAGGAAATCTTTTCCTCCCTTAGACTTTAAGCTTTTCACATTTAAGATTAAACGTGGAAAAGGCTAAGTGACATAATTTTTTGAAACAAACTGATGGCTCTGTAACTATTATCCTTATTAATTATAAGTGTCAATGGTGACTGATCTTAAGTATCTGGACCAGAGGCTGGGAAACTACAACCCAGTGACTGTTTTCTTAGAAGGTGTGTGAATCAAGAATGTTTCTTAGCTTTTTCAATGCCTATAGGTAGGGGCACTTGGGTGACTCAGTTGGTTAAGCGGCCGACTTCCGCCCAGGTCATGACTTCACAGTTTGTGGGTTCGAGCCCCACATCGGGCTCTGTGCTGACAGCTCAGAGCCTGGAGCCTGTTTTGGATTCTGTGACTCCCTCTTTCTGTCTGCCCCTCCCCTCTCCTGCCCTGTCAGTCTCTTTCAAAATTAAATAAACATTAAAAAAAATTTTAAATGCCTGTAGGTAGGTTTATACAACCACCTATTAGCCATCTACTCTGATTTTTGCCTCTTGGCCCACAAAGTCTAAAATATGTACTGCCTGACCATTTATAGAAGCAGTCTGCCAACCCCGATCTAGATGCCACTGCAGGGATTCTTTTCATTCTTTTTTCATTTTTTTGGAAAAACTTAAAGAGGATTCAGATGAGTGCAAATAATAATGCAACATTTATATTCCCACCACCCACAGATAACAAATATTAACATTTTATAACATCTGCTTTCACAGTTTTTCAGAATGAAAAAATTGTAATTATATAATTTTTATACCCAAGTCCCCTTTGACGGCCACACGCTATACCAGAGGCACCTGCCTTTACCTTTAAGGAATGGGTACCTTTCGCCAGAGAGTCAGGGACTTCGACAAGGTCAAAACACCTGTTCCTTAACTTCTATCAGAAGACAGGAAACGGAGACACTGATCACAATGCTTCTAGGTGTTGAAGGATCAATCACACAAAAAGCAGTCTTTGTCATAATACATGGGCTTGGCACAGAGAAGGCAACCCCGAAAATCTTCTGACTTGAATGGGTGGCCCCATCAAAGCAAACATTTGATGGAGCGATTTCATGAAGACACAGCCAGGAAGTAAAGGTTGTTAGGAATGAAAAGAAGGAAGGAAGACGGAAGAAAAGTCCCTGATATGGAGGCTGTCAAAGCCAACAAGAATGACACAATTCTCACATTCTTAAGGGAAACCAGGCCCCTTTCAAATAATAGCAGGCCAAGTATTTACACAGCTTCAAATGTAATTTCTGGAGAAGAGGAATTTAATTATTAGAAACAAATGTCTGATGTATCATGAAGTCCCCTCTAAGACGGCTGCATTGACTGTAATTCTCTGGGCTCCTTCCCTTTGCCCCTTCGACCCAGCCTTCCGAGGTGAGGACCAATGCTCCTCACCATTGTTCCCGTAGTTCCCAAAAGCAGAGAGCATGCACAATCAGGGTTCAAAACGTAAAGATGAACAGAGCAACAGGCAAAGCACCCAAGTCCAGAGTTCCAGTAACTTCTCCAATCAGAACCTCTTCAGTGAAACATGACTGGAGGTCACATCTGGCTTTCCCAAGATCAGTTTCAGGCATGCATTTCTTTTCTTATTTAAAATTTTTTTAATGTTTATCATTTTTGGGGAGAGAGAAAGAGAGAGAGCGTGCGCGTGCAAGCAGGGGAGGGGCAGAGAGAGAGGAAGACAGAATGTGAAGCAGGCTCCAGGCTCTGAGCTGTCAGCACAGAGCCCGACACAGGGCTTGAAACTCATGAACTGCAAGATAGGCATGCATTTCATAAATAGTGTGCAAGCATTTCTGGTTTAAGATTTCAACCTGTTTAAGGACATTAAATTGTCCAATAATGGCAAAAGGGTTCAATGAACATGGTATGTATAAAATACACAGTATAAAATATCAGTGGTTTGAGGAACATTTTCAATGATACAAGGTAATGATGTGTATGACATCGTTATTCTCCTAAAATGCTCATATAGGATCTCAGCTGTATGAAAAGAAGGAACTTCTTTTAAATTTTTTAAGTTTACTTATTTATTGGAGAGAAGGAGAGAGAGAGAGAGCACAAGTAGGGGAGGAACAGAGAGAGAGGAAGAGAGAGTGAATCCCAAACAGGCTCCATGCTGTCAGCACAGAGCCTGACATGGGACTCGAACTCAGGAGCCATGAGATCATGACTTGAGACAAAACTAACAGTGGGACACTTAACCAACTGAGCCACTCCAGCACCCCAGGAAGGAATTTCTTAATAACAAGAAAATGTTAATGAATAGATTGTTTATAAACCAAGCCCCTTCGAAAGCAAAACAAATAATACCAACCTGTGCAACCTAGCAGAGGATGGCAAGTCACATATCATACTCAAGACACGAGACTTCATCAGGCCAATGGAAATGACACCTGGGGAACTGTCAGAATCAGGAGTGGGGAAGTCGTCAACACATACTGCTCTGGCAGAAGAAATACACACACGTGCACACACGGGGGTTCCTGAGAAGGGCAGTAATCAGATTACTGAGGACTCAGGATCAGATCCTTAGGAAAACTGATGAAAGCTGCAATTATTTTTCTCTTGTGCCAAAATGACCCTCTGTGATGCTACTGTCAAACCCAGGATGCGGTTGAACAATTATTTTAGTCTTTTCAGACCAAGGAAACCAAGCCAGCACTCGATTTATTCCTTACGCATTCTAAGAGTAGATGCAAGTTTGCAAAAGCAAACAGCAGTTTGGAAAATACAAGCTGAAGTAAAATGGAAATGGATTGCCATGATTTGTCTCTTTTTGCAAAATAATGTCTCAGACCAACCTTTATCTTTTTTTGTTTTAATGTTTTATTTATTTCTGAGAGAGAGAGAGAGACAGACAGCATGAGCAGAGAGAGGGTCAGAATCTGAAACAGGCTCCAGGCTCTGAGGCTAGCTGTTAGCACAGAGCCTGACACGGGGCTTGAACCCACAAACCGTGAGATCATGACCTGAGCCAAAGTCGGACGCTCAACCGACTAAGCCACCCCGGCGCCCCAAACCAACCTTTATCTTTATTTCATCACTATTTTCTAAGACCTGCAGTCCCCATTTTTTTTAAACAACTTTTTAAAAGTCTGTTGATTTACTCTGAGAGAGTGCATATGCATGCTGGGAGGGGAGGGGCAGAGGGAGAGAAGAGAGAGAAAGAGAGAAACCCCAGCCGGTTCTACGCACAGTGCAGAGCCCAACTCGGGGCTCGATCTCACAACCGTGACATCGTGACCTGAGCTAAAACCAAGAGTCAGATGCTAACTGACTGAGCCACCCAGGTACCTCCAGTCCCCAGTTTTTAAGTGAGCTTTTTCTGGTGCCCATCACCCTCAGGTATGATGAGCCCCTCGGACTTATTTCCCAGAGGAGCCAGCCACGGACTACAGGGGTGGTACGGACCCCTCCCTGCTTGTCTGCAGAAGGCATAATTCACATGCTCAAGACCAAAGGATGAGCTGAGAAGCTCACTCCAGAAGAATGACCGCTGCTTGCCGAGACCGGAGGGGCAGCTTACACCTGCGGCGGACCTCCCCCGAACCTCAGTCCACGGACCCCTCAGACAGGGTGGTGCTAAGCCTCCCTGGTGAGGTGGACCAGCTCCTTCCTGAGGGAGCCCTTGCAAAAGGACAGGTGCAGAGCAGACATGGGGGGGGGCAGGCGGGCAGGCCCCAACCCACGCTCTCGTATCTTGCCGTCAACAGCCGTGCCTGATGCGCACTCTGCTCATCACCCTGACAGCAGCGAGGCTCAGAGGTCAGAGCGCTGGGACAGGGGCCTAGCGTGACCACCTCCCAGCTGTCCTGGTCTACAAAATCAGAGCAGCAGGACCCGTACTGTTTATTAGCACTCAAAGTACTGTGCTGTCATATTTAGTAAGTGGTAATTATTATTACGTGAATGTAAATTGTGCTGTAAATGGCTTATGAAGTCAAACTGATACGGAGGAGGCTGGTTACCCTGCGGTGTCTAGCGTCTACCGGTGGCACCGCACGGGGCTGTCGCAGGGACATGGGACCCCAGCGTGGTGGGCAGAAGAGTAGCAGAAAGAACATGGTCAGAAAGACCGGGGCCCCCACTCTGGCGGTACCCCAGCGAGCCAGCAGTGGGCCAGGGGCGTGCACTTGTGGGAAGGAGACGGTACATCCCTTATGCCCCGACTGACCTAACGCGAAGTCCCTCACAGGACTGTCAGGGACTGACGCTCTCGGCAGCAAGACGGGGAAGCCAACAGCACCTTCACTGCTGAGCCCTCGCCAGGACCCAGACCGTGCGTCACGGAGCCGGCCTCTTGTAGCCGATCCCCACAAAACCCTGACACGGAACTAGGCCGGCTTCGCAGCTCATCGGGGGTGGAGACAGAACACGGATGTCTCGCGGGGCTGTTGGGGACGCTGTGGTGACAGTGGGGCACGGCCACTGGTGATTCCCTCAGGGCAAGAGCAAACCGGATGTGACCCGTGGCTCTCAAGAAGCGTGTTCATCTTTTCCCCTTTTCAGCAGAAAAGCTGCTCTATTAGGGTGTCATCACCGGCATCTGGGAGGGCGCGAGGCTCCACCGAGGGAGACACCAGCGCAGGCCAGGAGGCCGCACCCAGGCAGGGTGACCAGGCAGCAGGTGGTGTCGCGCCTGCCCTGGACATGACCCCTCGCGCTGGACAACGTTACCGCAGGGAGCTCCGGGCCTAGGCTCCCGATGCAGCACAGTGGAGCGCTCTGTGTACGCGAAACACCTGAGAGAAGGCCCTTCCCTCCCTCTCACGTGTCTATAATTTACATTTAAAAATGACTCGAGCCAGAGGGCCTCCGTGTGCTCTCAGCTGCCTCACCTGTACGACGGACAGGTCACAGGACCCTCAACGTTTCTATACCAAAGGGATATCATTCTCTCAATTCTAAGTGAATCATCATGCAAACGCTTTTTCGTTAAGTAAAATTATGAAAAACAAGACAAAGCAGTTTCTAGCCTGTTTTAAATAACAGTATTCTAAATGTTCACTTAGGCTGTTGGCCACGATGGGGGCAAATGCCTCTTAAAGGAAAGCGAGTCCAGTGCCTAAAAATACCTGAACCAGTATGGGACATCGGAGTGTTCAGCTCAGCTAGGGATATTTCAATTTCACAAAGGACATTTCACTGCTCGTGTGGAAATGACGCTAATTGCTATTTTTTTAAATGACCTAAAAAGAGAAGATATAATATTTTGATTTCGTGAACTCAAACAGTCACTGCTGCTTCCCATGCACTTGCGCCTCATTTCTGAAATGCCGCGGTGGGGTTCTTCAACAAGATTTTATCATTTTTTAGCTTGAGGGGGACCTACTAGGTTGCGGAAGGCACCGCAGGCTGCTGTGTGCCCTCCCCTCCGCGGTGCCCAGCCCGGGGCCCCTTCCACTTGTTGAATGAGTAAATGTTGACTTCACTCTGGGAGGCAGCAGCACACAGTTCCACACGCCAGATTCTCAATTTATAAATATTTACAATCAGGACTTGATTTCGACTTTAATTAGCCCAACTGTTACGGATACCTCCAAAGTGAGAGATGTAATCCATCCCTTCGCACCAGATGCAGCTTCGGCACTCGGTCTCTTATCTAGGTTTATAGTGAATGAAGCCAGACGTCAGATGACTCAAGCATGACGGTTTAGGGTGAATCGATCAAAACATATAACAGACCCAACCTGGGAAAACGGATTCAAGACCAAACAGAACTTAAAGACGGTAAAATTCCTCAAGCTGACAGGCGCCCAGAAACTCTGGATTCTATAGACGCTGAAAAAAAAGGCCAAGTGATTGTTTCCTTTGCACGTGGATCTCGAGAAACTTAACAGAAGACCATGGGGGGAAAGGAAGGGGAAAACAGTTACACACAGGGAGGGAAGCAAACCACAAGAGTCTCAGATACAGAGAACAAACTCAGGGTGGATTGTCGGGGGAGATGGGTGACAGGCATGGAGGAGGGTTCTTGTTGGGATGAGCACTGGGTGTTGTATGTAAGCCAATTTGACAATAAATTATATTTAAAAAAGAAAAAAAAACAGGTGAGGAGTTCTCACTTGAGAGTTGGTTACATTTTTCTGATGTTTATTCATTTTTGAGAGAGAGAGAGAGAGAGAGAGAGGAGGGTTCACACACCAGTTGGGGGAGAGGCAGAGAGAGAAGAGAGAAACACAGAATCCAAAGCAGGATCCAGGCTCTGAGCTGTCAGCACAGACATAGGGCTTGAACTCACAAACCCTTAGGTCATGGCCTGAGCCAAAGATGAACGCTTAACCAACTGAGACACCCAGGTGCCCAGATTAACAGTTAAGAAAACAATCACTGGGGCGCCTGGGTGGCTTGGTCGGTTAAGCGTCCGACTTTCGCTTAGGTCATGATCTTGCGGTTCGTGGGTTCGAGCCCCGCATCGGGCTCTGTGCTGACTGCCAGCTCAGAGCCTGGAGCCTATTTCAGAGTCTGTATCTCCCTTTCTCTCTGACCCTCCCCTGCTCGCGCTGTCTCTCTCTCTCTCTCTCTCTCTCCTAGAAATAAATAAAAATATTTAAAAAAAAAAGAAAACAATCACTAAGATCGTTTTTTAAAATGCATTTTAATTTTTTTTAAATGTTTGTTTTTGAGGGAGAGAGAGAGAAAGAGGGAGGGAGGAAGGGAGACAGAGAATTTGAAGCAGATCCATGCTATCAGCACAAAGCCCGAAGTGGGGCTCAAACTCATGAACCCTGAAACCATGATTTCAACCAAAGTTGGACGCTCAACTGACTGCCAACCAGGCGCCCCTTCAAAAGCATTTTAAACAAAGGGCATTACATTTGTAGCAATGTGGATGGAACTCGAGAGTGTTATGCTGAGTGAAATAAGTCAGGCAGAGAAGGATAGATACCATATGTTTGCACTTATAAGTGGAACAGGAGAAACTTAACAGAGGATCGTGGGGGAGGAGAAGGGGAAAAATAGTGGGGGAGAGGGAGGGAGGCAAACCATGAGAGACTCTTGAATGCTGAGAACATACTGAGGGCTGATGGAGGTGGGGGAGAAGGGAAAGGGGGTGATGGGCATGGAGGAGGGCACTTGTTGGAATGAGCACTAGGTGTTATATGGAAACCAACTTGACAATAAAATATGAAAGAAAAAATAAATAAACAAAGGGCATTGTGAGATGGCTACCACTGCCTTGTGGACACGTTTGCTAGATTCAGAAAAACCTGATTATGACATTACCATTCAGAGGTGTGTTTAGCAAGACATTAACTGGTTTAGAAAAAGTAATGAAGAGCCAAATTCCATCACTAAATTCCAGAGGAATTTCCCATCTAGTTGAGCGCCTCCTGGCTTCTGATAAAACCAAATATAACCTGTATCCCTCACGTGCCCTGAAAAACCTCAGACTCCTTGAGACACGGCATGACTTCCTGTGCTTCCCAGGAGCTAAGAGACTTTCTGTCTAGTTTCACTTCCTGTATTTGTATTACGAGAAGAGCTGCTAATTCCTTTCGTTCTGCATTTACAAAGTTACACTGGCACACGCTCCTCTCCCTGCGAGGAGACCCTGCCCCTCCCGCCGGCGTCCCAGGGCCAGAGGCACTGCCTATAGGTGACGCCAGACCCTGTGTAAAGCAAATTTGCCGGCTGCGGGCTCACAATACGGTACAAGGTCATCTCACGGCACACAGCCCTTCGTGAGGCACATACGCGTCCCCGCCTCCCTTTAATCTGGTGCTCACACCCACCCTATGAGGCCGGGACCAGAACCCCCATTTAACAAGTGAGACAACTTAAGGCAGAAAGCTGTTCGGCATCTCATGTGAGCCCGGTGCAGCTGGGGAGTGGCACCAACGGATCTGAATCCGGGTCTGTCTGAAGCCAAAGCTTGTCCGCTGCCCCATACTGTGTTACGGCCTCAGCCCTCCCGCCGCGGCACACGTGTTCCCCCGACGCCACCTCCATGAGGTCCACCGTGCCCCCACGCTACCTGTACTGTTACTATTTTTCTTTCACTTGAACAGCTACTTGTATTTTTTCGAACACATATTAAAATAAACACCCAAGCACAGGACTTCAGTGCCCCCATGTCACCGCCCACAAGGGCCTCCAATGGAAGGTACCTCACCCAGGCATGCCCTCCATGAAGGAACCTGAGGCTCGCTCTGGGCAGACCCTTCGGTGGGTCACCAGAAGCACTCTGGAGTTAGACGCATGCACGGTGAAGATTCCTCTAAGCCAACGGCGGGGAAAGTATGACTTGCCAGCTCACACTCTGCTTTTGTAAGTTAGAGTTTTGCTGGAACACAGCCATGCTCATTTGCTTACGTATGTCTGTTACGGCTTCCATGTTACAAAAATGGAGCTCCGCAGTTGCCATGGAGACCAAAGCCCAAAGGCTTTTTTTTTTGTGTGTGTGCCCCTTGGCGGAAAAAGTTCACCAAGACCCCCGAGTTAGGTGATACATTTCCCATCCAAGACTCAGTTCGCCAACATCAATCCAGAGGGAATACGGACATTACCTTTGAGTCTGCCGATAAGTATGTGCATCAAAATTACTTCCATTCCACTCAGCTAAAATCTATTGTTGATGGGGCTACCCCATGACAGTCTTGGCGAGGGGCTGGGCTTCCAGAGGTGAACAAAGCCAGGATTCCATTTCTTGGAGGAATCAGGACATAACATATAATTTCAACCCAACTCAATAAGACATCAGAGTAGAATCTGATGTTTTATTTTTCCTTCAAAGAGGACCCTGGAAACCCGACCATTTTGTTCTTTCAAACTTTGAAATTTTAAAACGATAACCATGGGCTAAGATCTCTTTCTGCTTTTTTTTTTTTTTTTTAGAGGCATAAACACTGGAGATGAAACTATTTCTGTGAAATTACTCATTAACTTTTGAAGGAAAGATCAACTTACTGGAATTTTTCGTAATTGCCAAATGCGCTCTGGGCTCCCTTCTACACAGTTCTCATCTCTATGTTGAGAATGGAAAAAAGAAAAGGCATCAAGGCATCAAGGGAGTCAAGGTCAGTTAAAAGAGCCAGACTTTAGTTTTTTTAAGATTGAGTTCTTAAATTGGAATCCGTATTAACTGGGTCACAAATTAACCTTTTGCTGAAAAAGGCATGAGGGAGAGAGACAACGGCCAGGTTCAACCGCGATTTCATTATCTACTATCTGTCTTTGCAACTCAACTAGGTATCAGGTGAATTAAGGGGAAAACCAATTTCTACATCCCGTGGATGTGATGAAATTGATTATCCTCAGGCAGTGCAAAGGAAGACCGAAAATTACGGGTGCGGCTTCCCATCGGTGCGTCTGTCCTGCCCTGATAACTGTTTATTTGCGCTGGCTATTGACGCTTTTGTATCACACAAAGAAGGTTTTTCACTGAGCTTCCCAAGTAGAAACAGAATGAGTCCGTTTCTAGGGAAACCTGAGCGGGGAGGCTCGCAAGCTTGGACTCACAGAAGGCATCTCAACACACCCGTGGGCCCACTGTATAGTAACACCCCTCCTCCTCATTCACCTCATCTCGTTCGAAACATTAATGCAACAATGAGAGATGATTGTTGATGTTCGTTATTAAATCATTTATTCATCCCACACAATGATTCAGAATTATTCATTAAGCTTGCTGGAAGGAAGCTGGGTTTTACCTCCATGGTGGTTTTGGGAGGGATGTGCTCTTTAAAAGGATATTTTATAACAACACAATTATCATAATTAAAAGCTACCCTGATATTCTGATGAGCTTTTGACATATTTTTGAGTACCGGCATTTTAACACAGGGAGATAAATGAGACCAGAATAGTGCGAGGGAATAATATGGCTGTGGGGGAGAAGCTGAAAGCAGCATTAAACAGCAGCATCCCCCCCAATTTTACCACGGTCTTGAAGTTCACGGATCTTATGAAATGTCAGTTGAACTCTGGCTTTCCCAAATGAGTCCACGAATTACACTGCTGTGACCCGAGTGATCTCCTGTAGCGTGAGTCAGGGGGGCACACATTCCCCATCAGGGCCCACCTACCCGTGCCTCTGTTCCAAGCAGGTCACTCAGCCTTCCACCGAGCCGGGTCCACATGCGGCCTGGGTCTCTTCCCGACGTTGCCCTTGGCTTGCTCTGTGTCTGGAAGGCCGTAAAGCAAAGGGCCGGGCTTGCTAAGCCACTAAAACTGACAGGTGACAGTGTCAAGGACACCCAGCTCTCTGCTTTTCCCAGGTTAAGCAGGCTTAGGTGAAGAGCCTAACGTCAGTGGCCAATAGGACCTTCTCCTAAGTGAAGGTGCCTGGTGGGAACAGTGCAGGGCCACGTGGGAAGAGAGAAACTGACTGCTGTTCGAGCTGGAGAGCCAGCATCAGGGCAGACGTCATCGAAGCAAAAAGCTTAGACACCGCGTGATGTATGCTCGACAGTCGGAACGCACCTTGGAAGAGCTCTATGCCCAGGAGCGCTGTGAGAGCGTGGACTGGCCTCCGTGCGCAGCGTACAGTGGGTGCTAACCAAATAAATGGGCTGTGTCAGTCCCTCAGTCATTCCACAAACACAGGGGAAGCACTGGTTATGAACTGACCCGAGCCAGGCGTCCTAACGCAGAGATGACAGCTCCTCCACACTCAAGGAGCCGCGTCTGGTGGGTGACTGAGAAGTGGGCACAAACAAGTCCTCTGGGATCAAGGAGAGCTGAGGAAGAGCCCAGGGTAGGGCTGGGGGCACCTCACGCAGAAGGTGCCGAAGGGCAGTAGCTGGCCAGGGGAAATGGAAGAGGCAGACGCAGTGGGGGAGAGCGGGGCCCCAGGAGCGTGGGGGGCTGCAGAGCTGCTGCCATGGCCGAGATGGTGGCCTCAGGAAGTGGACAGTCTGGAGAGATGTTAAGGCACCGGAAATACCAGAGTATATTCTGGGCAAGGAGGCCCTACTGGAGACGGGCCCATCAGCGTTCCAGAGCCGGACGCCATTAAGAGTGGAACAAGACAACTACTTCCTCTGCTTGGTCTCATGCCGGGCAAGCAAGCGCCTGACTGGGACTTGGCTTCCCATGCTGTCCCGCCCGCGGGCAGAGGCTGTGCTGTTGGGGCGGAGGGGAGGGTTTCAGTCTTGCTTTAAGTCAATCGGTTGGCATCCTGTTGGTAGACAGCCATCTCTGTGAGCCGGGGAAATGGAACCCACCTCAAGATACAGACCAGCTGTGGGTGTGCTGGGACCTCGCAGGGCCAAAGACTATGCCGCCTCCGGGGTTCCTGTGGGTGCCCAGTTAGAGCTGTGGGCTCTCTCTTTACACATGTCCACAGGTCTCCGTATCCGGGGGTGCTGCTGGGCCCCCTCGTGGACACGCCACTCAAGAATGCAGTTGGCAGGAACGGCGAGCAAAGAGCAGCCACAGTGATGGCATTTACATCACTTACCATGTGATATGATAGGAATCACTTCCCTGGCATTCAGTGCTCTCTGGCATTATTCTCTGTTACAGAGTAGTCTCCGTGCTGGTGCTCATGCCATCCTGACCCTTCACTTCCGTGTCATTGAAACGGTTTTCTGCACCGACTCGAGCATGGCATGAAATTTCAAAGCCTCAATAGAAGTTTTCCAACTTCATCTCCATGGAACAGTTGGAAAATGTCTCCAATTATGCAAGCTCTTTGTAAAATGTCTTAAAAATACAGAAGGGCCTATTGTACATTTTGCAAGTAAATGCGAACACATTTAAATGTGTTCAAAGATGAAAAGAAGAGTGTAAGAATTTTTTATTTTTTAAACGAACACTAGCTACGGGCTCAGGCCACCTCCCCATCTCCCTGCCTCCTAACGAATAAATGGATGTATTTAAGTTTCAGAAGAATTTGATGAAGTACAGTCTGGAAAGATCTGGAAGGAGGCATTAAAACCAAAAGAGGAGACAATGGTCATCAAAGCCAGAATCCTGCCGAGTCATTGGTCATGCAGGGAGTCAGCGCTGAGCACCTGGTTCTCATGACAGACACACTGCGGTGCCGTGGGAGGGGCGACAGAGGGGCGCCGACCAGTGCTTCATGGGGTGTGTGGGTGTGTGTGTGTGTGTGTGTGTGTGTGTGCGCGCGTGCGCGCGCGCGCGCGCATGTTCAATACGTAATTAGCTAAGTGTTTACAGCAGGTTCAATCAGATTAAATGCATTTCTCTCTCATGGTTCTGGGGAGAATTGAGTCCTTGTTCTAGGAAAGCTGATAAGGCCTCAGGCCTCCCGGGGGCTACATCTAACACTGGTGGGAAGCCTGGCTCTTAAAGACCACCAGCCGATGGGCAAGTTCAGAAAAGATGACCCTGGCAACATCCCCTCTCCCTGGTTGGTAGAGCTGCACTCAGACCCCCATCCAACCCCACTCACTCCTGCCTGCAGGACCCCCCCCTCAGCAGCCAGCAGCTGCCACAGCTTCACCACTTGGTAGGCCAGGGGCTCCTGTAATGCTTTATAGGCCCTTTGTCTTTTAATCCTCACACCCGCCCCGTGAGAGAGCTCCTTCTGCCACTCCCACTTTACAGATGACCACACTGAGGCTGGAAGGGCTAGGTGGCTTGTCCAAGGCCACAAGGCCAGTAAGTGGTGAAGCTGCGGTCAGAACCCAGTTCTGCCCAAAGCCCCATCCTCTCTCTGCTTTGCCAGGCTGCAGGGGGTGGGGGGTGGGAGAAGGCTCTGGAAGCCCCCTCTCTAGACGGCCCTCCCCACCAGCCCCCGGGGCCCAGGGCGTTACCTGCTCTGATGAGCTTGTCGGCCACCTCCTTGCGCACGGCCTTGGTGAGGTTGAAGTAGTCGTCGTCCTCGTCGATGCTCCGGAGGAAGAGCGGGACGTGCTGGAAGACGACGGCGTGCCGGCACTCGCGCTGTCCCGCGACTCTCAGCTGCTGGTCCAGCCACTGGTCCTGCGCCTGCTTCAAGGCCGGGCACCCGGAGGCATCGAACCAGAACTGGGAGTTGAGCACGAGGCACAGGACGCCCCCGACCCAGAAGCTGAAGTAGTCGTCGCCCCAGGTCCGCTGGAACTCCGCCACGGTCTCGGGAGTGGGCGCGTTGCCCAGGTCGTGGTTGCCGCTGACTAGCACCAGCGGGATGTCGCTGTCCACACGGGCCAGCACCCGCTGCAAGTCCGCCGTCTGCTCCTTCCGCCAGGGCGTCCCTGCAAGAGTGAGGGTCACGTCTGAAAGGGCCGCGGCTGTTCGTGCATCAACACGAGAGAGCACGAGCTAGGAATACACACAACCGGGCGTGTGGGCGCTGCAAACAGTATGTTAGAAGCAGATCAGCAAGTGAGGCGGGAACCTCTGGCCCCTTCCCTCGGGGCGTCGAGGACATTCCGTGTCTAAGTGGCCATCTGCCCAACGTTGCTCACGGAGTGATGATATATGATAATATATGATAACATTCATATATTGAATATTAGTGAATATTAAATATTAGTGAGGCTTCATTTCTTTTATTCAAATGAAAAATAGTTGTAGCTTTTCTGTCTGATCTCAATGGGTCATCATGTGCGCCCCCTATTGTGTGGGCACTGCGCTTTGAATGCTAGTCCCAAACCAACTGCTGCTTAAAGTTATTCTTTACCATACACATGCCCTTGCAGACTGTGTGAGCACCTGTGCGGGAAAAACTCTTAGAACCCAAATGGCCAGATCGACTGGTCTGTGCATCTTGGCAAATCCCACCTCCACACCCCATCCAGGGGAAGAGGTACTTTTATATCCTACTAACGGTGTGAAAACGGGTACAGGCTCAGTGTCTTAAATATTAAGTGTGTCTCACTCCGTCCTACCCCAGAAACACAGGATTCAGTACGGAGATAATGGTCTGGACAGAGAGTTCTCCCTCCTCCAGATTCCTGGTTTCCACACTTCCTGTCATAATGGAGTAACACTTTAATGAACGGGATTTGAAATGACCAACGACATTCTGGATCTGTTTTTGGTTGTTTTTGTTCGGTGTGGTTTTCTGAGCCCCTCTGTGCTAATTCATTCAACAAATCTTTACTGAGGACTGTGTCTAAGGCACCGATTTCGTTACTGGGGCAAGCTGTGAGCCAGAGACACGAATCTTTCCCTCCCACCGGCGAGTCAGACAACCGGTCCAGCAAATGATAGGCACTATCCATATCACATGTTGTGAATTATTGCTGAGAAGAGCAAGGTGGGAGAACAGGATTCCTGCACCACATGAGTCCTGAGGAACATGCTCAATATTGTGCACAGACAGCAGGAGGAAAATGCCGAGAGAAAACAGCAGCCCCTTCTCCCCAGGGACGGTGGAAAGGCACCTGGAAAACCTTGCCATGAGCAGATGAAAACTATACCCAATGTTCTGTGTCTATCATGAACTTAAAAGGAGGCCACAAGGCCTCTGCAAAAAGACTGCAGTTAAGAAGGAGGACCTAACGCAGAGAGGAATTCAGTCTAGAAGGTCATACAATAGGCGGGCGTGATGCAGGAGTGGGTTGGAACAGACTCGGGGAAGAAAGAGAAATGAGAGAAAACCGTTTCAGGAGTTCCAGCTACAAGAAATTAGCAGGACCAAGAATTCCTTTATAGACGCCAGTTTTTCTCGCTACCCAGTGTGGGCTTGGAAAGAATGCGCACTCTCTAACTGGGGAATGTGGGGGCCCCTCGTACCTCCACCCCATCACACTTGGGCAAGGGGTGATTCAAATCTCCGGTGCCGTTCATGGCCTTGCCTTTGGCCTGCTGATCCATGTCACTTCTGGACAGACTCAGTGAAGTCTCCACCATAATTGTCAATGATTCTATTTCTCCTGTGATTATGCCAAGTTTGGTGTGCACTGACTTTTAGCCATGTTGTTGGATGGGGAAGAGTTCAGAATTCCCATATCCCACTGACATAGCTTTACAATGCATTCTAATAAAATAAATAAAAAGTAAAGAAAGAAGTAGATCTACACTATTAATATATTAAGTTAAAAAGGTAAATGCATGGAGGAAAAAAATCACATGTAAATTTTCAAAAGGCTTACACATATTCATATATGGTGGATAAAATTTCTCCGAAGACGTAAAGGAAACTATTGACTTTGGTTAAATCTGGGAGACAGAAGTAGGGAGGGAGGGGGACCTCCACATTCAGTTTAAAATCCTTTATACTACATTTTAGAAGTTCCTTCCTTCCTTCCTTTTTCCAAGCTTATGTACCAACTTCCATTTTTATTAAAAAGAAGTGATTTTTTAAAGGTGATTTTAGTTCCAGGATCCTAAGGTTTAAAGAAGATTCAGGAGAGGCCAGTCAGGCAGCTCCATTTCGAAGCAATCCCAATTTCCGGGATGAGTGGAATTTGCCTGGGGAAGGGGTCAGCGGGCTGCCCACCGCAGGGGGAGTTCTCCAGGGGAGAAGCAGGTCCTGCCTGGCACCAGGGACCAGAAAGGCCCTCCCGCAGTGGTGCTGGGCATTAGCTCACAGCCAGCGTCTGCCTCCTCGCTGGGCTGGGCTGGCCCTGGGGCTCCTGACGCTGCTGGTTTAGCGGAACCTGGACTGTGGGCACCCGTGCTGACTTTACAGAGCCCCCTCTAAGACCCCACTGGGGTGAAATGATGGGGTCAGTTCTCCCATCTGGAGGAATGGGAAGGGAGGATGAATCTTTATGGCCTGGAACGTGATAAATCATTTCCAAGGGACTCCACAAACCGAGGCTAATCTTTCCTTAACCGGTGTTCTAGAAATCCCAAAGCCACCATGCATGTTCCCTTCTTTCCATTCATGCAGATGTGGGGACACTTATCTGGCACTCGCAATGTGCCAGGCACTGTTTTAAGGGCTGTCCTCACACATCAACTCGGTCTGACAACCAGTGGGGAGTCAGGGGTTAAACCCGGGACTCCAGCTCAGAGGGCTGCTTCTCATTACAGTGTCTTGGTCACAGACTAAGATCCTAGCTTCCAGGGTGACTTCTCTGAGCCATCCTGATCCACAGGACAAGGACTGGGTAACACACTGGGATGTAGTGTCTCCCATTCCTGGTTTTCAAAGGGCATTTCATCACGACCCTTCATACACTGACACAAATGATGATCGGTGAGCTAATGACGATTCACAAAAAAGCACCTTAGGAGAAAGGTTGGGTCAAAACAGGGAAAGGAGACCTTGCCTACAAGCAATCTACACTGAAGAGCTGTCAATTACACACAGTAATAGGATGTTCGTTTCCAAACTTCGGAGGCATCCTGCTTTAGGCGAAACCACAAATATCCCCCAATAAACTGTTAAAAATCATGAAACCCATCTTTCCTGGATCTCCTCAGTCAAATATGAGCCTCTCTCGTGAAGCTTTTCCAGAACTTTCTACACCCCTAACATGGAGGCATGGTGTAGACGTGAGGTCTAGGACACCTGGGTTTGGTCCGTAACTCTTGCCCCTTATAAGTCACGTGGCCTTGGGTGAGTCATTTGGTTCCTATGAGCTTTGGTCACATCGTGTGTGAGATGAAGATGGTGACCTCCATACCTCAGAGGGTAAATATAAGGATTCACACCAAGACCATGATTTCCAGAGTTTACAGACAGAGTTGCAAAAACGTTAGCTGTCTTTCCTCCACCCCCACACCCGAATGTACTGAATTCTCTCTTTTTGACCGGTGACTCACAGTGTGCACACAGCAATCAATAAATCATTTCTGAAGGAAAGAAAACATTCCCCAGGGATATGAGTAATTTTTAGGTAAGAATTTAGAAGCAAAGGAGTAACTTCTCGATTACAAAAAGCCAAGCTTAAGGAAAACATTTGCATTATTTTCAACACACTTTCTTCTGCATGTATCAGAATGTCTTTCGGGTCAGGACATCAATAACCCCTTAGTATTATTAACAGAGCTGCTAGTACATCTTAATAGAAGGTAGTACTTTCTAAAGAAGTCATATTATTAATAGCAAAGCCCAAAGCCAAACCTCACTAGCATCAGGAAAAGAAAAAATGTTACCTTGGCCAAGGACACAGAGCTTCCATGAGTTTCTTAAGAAATGAGCAGGGCTCTGCACTTCACAGGAAGGATGGAAAGGTACTCAGGGAAAGAAGAGACTTTGGAGAAGGAAGAAAACTGGCAAGAAAGGACTGAGAAGAGAGAAAAAGATCCCATTAAAATTTTAGGATTATTCTAGTTCTGTGAAATATGTTTCTATTTTGTTTGGAAATAGGGATTGCATTAAATCTGTAGATTGTTTTATGTAGTATGGACGTTTTAACAATATTCATTCCTCCAACCCATGGGAATGGAATCTTTCCATTTGTTTGTGTGAGCTTCACAGAACTCGAATAAATAATCCTAAAATTTGTATGGAACCACAAAAGACTGAATAACCAAAGCAATCCTGAGAAATAAGAATAAAGCTGGAGGTATCACAATCCCAAACTAAAGTTACATTACAAAGCTGCAGTAATCAACACAGTATGGAACTGGCACAAAAACAGACACAGAGATTAATGGAACAGAACAGAAAGACTTAGAAATAAGCCCATGCTTATATGGTCAATTAATCTACGATCAAAGAGGGAAGAATATCCAATGGGAAAAAGACAGTCTCCTCCACACCCAGTGTTGGGAAAACTGGACAGCTACATGCAAAAGAATGAAACTGGATCACTTACGCCATATACAAAAATAAACCCATATGGATCAAAGAACTAAATATAAGACCTGAAGCCATAAAAACCCTAGAAGAGAGCAGAGGCAGTAATTTCTTTGACATTGGCCACAGAAACATTTTTCTAGATATGTCTCCAGAGGCAAGGGACACAGAAAGCAAAATTAAACTATTGGGACCACATTAAAAAAAAAAAAAAACTTGCACAGTGAAGGAAACCAGCAACAAAACAAAAAGGCAACCTATGGAATGGGAGAAGATATTTGCAAATGATATCTCTGATAAGGGGGTTCATGTCCAAATTATATAAGAACTTATTCAACACCAAGACAAGAAATAACAAGTACCGGCAAGGATGTGGAGAAAAAGGAATCCACTTACAGTGCTGGTGGGAATGCAAACTGGTGAACCATTGTGGAAAACAGTATGGAGGTTCTTCAAAAAATTAAAAACAGAAATACTACCTGAGCCAGTAGTTCTGCTACTGGGTATTTATTCAAAGAAAACAGAAACATGAATTCAAAAAGATTATTTCGGAATTACTTAAATAGCCAAGATACGAAAGCAACCATATCTGGTCAACTGATGAATGGCTAAAGAAGATGTAGTATGTATATAAAAATGGAATATTAGTTATAAAAAAGAAGGAAATCTTGCCATTCGCTAAGTGAAGTAAGTCAGAGAAAGACAGATACCACATGATCTCACTCATTTGTGGAATTTAGGAACAAACAAAGAAAAAGGAAACAAAAAACAAGAGTCTTAAATACAAAGAACTGATGGTTGAGGAGGGGAGGGGGCCGGAGCGACGGGTGAAAGAGATGAAGGCATTAAGAGGACGCTTATCGTGATGCGCGCTGAGAAATGTAGAGAATTCCTGAATCATTATCTTGTACACCTGACACTAATATAACACTATGTTAATTATACTTGAACGAAAAACAAAAAGGAGAGAGGAGAACTGTTCTGGATGAGTTGCCACGGCAGATGAGGGGCACCTGCTGAAAAGTGGGTACCGAGAGAAGGAGGCCAATGTGAAGAAGGACCCGATGTCAGTACACACCTGCTAACTGCTGAGAGCTCTGGATGGGACTGACAAGGGTGGTGTGGAACCTGTGATGTGTTTAAAATACATATTAAAAATTTTTTTTAAATGCAAATAGTTGAAAGAAAACCAGGAGGTAGAAAACATTATAAAGATTATGAAAAAATATTTATGTTATTCATTACTCTTGAATTTTTTTAAAGTTTATTTATTTATTTTGAAAGAGAACCCCAAGCAGGCTCTGCACTATCAGTGTGGAGCTTGACAGGGGGCTTGAACCCATGAACTGTGAGATCATGACCTGAGCCAAGACCAAGAGTGTGACACTCAACCAAATGAAATATCCAGGTACCCCATTAATTTTGAATTTTTAATATGCTGTGGCACCATGGAATGTGTAACCTGTCACTATTCATTAAGGTGGAGATCATTATCGTCTTTCTTTGCAAATAGCCTTAAAATACATGGTCTGATAAAATCTCTTCATAGACTTGGAAAAGAAGTAAACATCCTTAACTGGATAAAGTACATCTGCAAAAAACCCATAGCTAATGCCACGCTTAATGGTAAAAGACTGAATGCTCTCCCCCTCTGACTGAGAACAAAGCAAAGATGTCTGGTCTTAACCATTTCTATTCAACATCACTCAGGAAGTTCTGGCCAGTGCAGCAAGGCCAGAAAAAAGAAATAAAAAACATACAGATTGGAAAAGAGAAAATAAAACTGCCTATTCTCAGAGGACATGACTGTCTCTGTAGAAAGCTCCAAAGAATCTATTTTTTAAAAAGATTTCTAGCTTAATAAGGGAGGATTAGCTTGGTTGTTGGATGCAAAGTCACTATACAAAAATTAACCACATATATACTAGCAATGAAGAATGAGAGGTATAAATAGAAATATTTGAAAGATATTTAGAGGGTAGAAACAATGGAAGTCCTTGTTGTATTAGTCACGAGAAAGAGAAGATGGACTTAAACATAATTCCTGGCATTTCAGGAACTGGGAGGTCATATCACTTATTGACATAAAAAAAAAAAAAGAATGGGAAAGAAACAGATTCAAGGTAAAAACCAACTGCTCTATTTCAATATAAAACTTGATGTATTGATATGGATACAGGCAACAAAAGGAAAAAAACAGATAAAATGAACTTCATGACAATTTTTAAAACTTTTGTGCATCACAAGATGGGAGAAAAATCTGCAAATCATATATCATATAAAGCATTAATATCCAGAATATATAAAGAACTCCTAACACTCAACAATAGATTAGGGCTCCATCTTCTGAAGGGAAATAACGCTGTGTTCCACTTACAGCATATCTCTACCAGAAATGCAGGCAGATACCACAAAACTTGAGTGCTTACCTGCCAACCATGAAAAACCATGATGAATATATTTTGTTTTCTCCTTTGGGGACAAAGGAGAGCAGAAGCTGCCTCAAACCCCCATAGAGTATGACCTGGCTACGGAAAAAAGCAGAGCAAAAAATGAAGAGGAAAACTGTGTGTTTCTATTCCCTTTAACCATCCCTATCCTGGCCAGCAAATGCAGTGACGGCAAAATTCCACCAGAAAACTACTGATGAAAACCATCCACCTCTGAGACCTTCAAAACATTTTCTCTCCTCCGTGGAGGCTGTCTAAATAACAGATGCTGCGAATAGATTTCAACAGTGTTATGAATCTATTTACTGTTTTAGTAAGATTTTCTTCTTCTTTTTTCAACAAGCAAACCAATGTTCTCTGTAGCAAATCAACAAGAAAGACTGTTGCTTAGTTAAAGAAAATGAGACTTCTCTATTCCCTGGTCCCTGTAGGCACAAGAACTCAAACGAGAGCTGATGATAATGTGCTCAACCACTGTCAAACTTAAATTAAATAGCAGGACAACTTTAGCAAGCACAGAAACAGGCCGGTGATGAAATGGTCTATTCATTCAGGGGGACCTGGAGTGGACTTGTCAGTTCAATACCAGTGGCGGGTGAAAGGAACAAAATCAATATGGTGCCCAAGTAAGCACACTCTGAACAGTTAGTTACTTATAAACCAGATGATTTCTCTGGCCGAGACAGGTGCAGGGGAGGCAGATGAACTAGTCTGTGATGGGCAAGAATTCCCTGTCTGGAAAATGGCTGTTGTACGTGGTCAGCCCCCTTCACACCTGCCCAGCCTTGTTGGCCTGCCCCAGCTCTCAGGGATTTCACATGGCCCCAAGGCTGGGCTGTGCAGCAGCATTTTCTTTGTGAAGACACTTGGTTGATAGATATGAATCTGGTCTAATTTGGGATGGGCTGAATGCAGAAATTAACAAGACAGTGGGATATGCACAGAACACCCCACTCCTCCTTCTCTTCCCTTTTTTCCCTAATCCCCGGGGTGGGTTCTCAGCTGGGCAACCTCAGAACTCTTTCTCCTCAGTCCAGGCTTTCTGAGAAGGTTCAGCATCTTCTACATCCAGCTGCAGTCCAACTTCTACACACACACACGCGCGCGCTTGTGCTTCTTTACAATCTGTTCCCACAGCCAGGTCACGAGCTTTCCCAGCCAGGTCACCAGCCCATCAAATTGCTCACTTCGCCAAATCACAAAATACTCAAAGTTTTGGATGCTTGGCCTCACCTTCTTATTCCTCATCCCACCTGACCCTCACATCACCCTGTGAAGGCTCAATGGGTGGATGTAGCATCTTATGTGAGAGACACCTGCTGAAATCCCTGCCCAATACAAGACTTGCCTGTTTCAAAACTACTCCTGGAACAGGCTGGTGTTATTTGCTTGGCAGCTCAAGGGTCCGTGACGCTTTGCAAGAGCATGAAAAGTTCTGTATTTTACTCATCATCAGCTTCACCAGTTCTAAAATGACATGATTCTTGACAAATGTTTAATTTGAAGGGAGCTGCATTACTTCAAAGGTAAAGCATAAAGAAGCTTTTCTTTCTTTCTTTCTTTTTTTTTTTTTGGTATCATGCTATTTTGGATTTGTATAGCCTCAATCCATTGTTCTATTCCTATGGTTTAGGGATGAGCAAACCAGGACTTGCTGTAGTCACTGTGGGGAGGGAATGGGGACCCACTGCTGAGCTGCATGCCACAGAGGGTTGGCCTGGGAACTGGCTTGTCTCAGAGGGTTCATTGGATTTGGGGAGTGGGGAGACAGGCATCCTAAACCTCATTCTTTGACCAATCAGTTGTGCTCTTTTTTGGCAATAAGCAGTGATGAATGTGCCCCTTGCTATCATTAGTGAGTTTCTACGTGCCAGGGCATCAAGGTCAGCACTTCCCACGTATTATTTCAACACAGCCACCATCCTGTCACCACAGCACCACTTCTTACTCAACTGTGTGCTGCCTTAATTTGTCCAGGTATAAAGCAGCAATCAAAGCCCGCTATATCTATGTCCAGTGTCTGGAAAACGCGCAATGACGTAGCATGTACAGGGCCAGGTGCCTGGAGCAGTGTGATGAAGGAGACTGATGCAGTCCCTTCTTCACGGAGCTTTGGACGTGCACACAAGGCTTCTGCTGGTGGAGGGGGGTGGCTGGGAGAACACTTGTACTCAATGCTGGGGACTGTCTTCACAGGACCATCAAAGAACCACTGACCAAGTGATAATAAAGAGTGAAAAACCCTCACAGCCTTTTGACAACAAATGACTTGACCCCTGGATTTACGAGATATGGTTGGTACATCCAAAAATGTGTTAAATAGAGGGATACTCCAGACTTATTGACATGGTCCAGTCTGGTCATGCAGACAGGTGTTCCAGCCAGGGGTAACAGGGAATACACAGCAGCAAATTCCTGGACCAAACTGTCAGAGCTGCCAAAGGCATCAGGGAAATCACTGGAATTATAGACGAGATTCTGGATACCAAAGCCTTTTTTACTGGAGCCTCCCATTTGGGTGGAGTAAAGTCATTTCCCCAATTAAGATGAGGCTCTATACTCTCTGAATTCACCATAATTCTGTACTTAAAAACATTAAAATACATATGTATTAACTTGCAAACATTTGGTGTTTGGTAAAGTATCCCCCTTGGAGCACATCCAGCAGTATTTTTAAAAAGACAGGGGGTGGGGGGTGGGGAGGGAGGCACTGGAATTATAAAAATTGGTAAACCGCTTAGAATGGTTTTCACTTTACAAATGTATTGTGTGCAAAAGTTTGTTCCTAAACTGGCTACTTGGAAAGCAACTAGGATTTGTCACAGAAATAACACTATAACTGATGATTTGGTCTCAGGCTACCTCACAATAACCTAGTTAATCCACAACACAGATGAATGTACTCACCGAACCCTGAGACTTACAATCACGCTCCTCTCCCCAACTGCA
Source organism: Hyaena hyaena (assembly GCF_003009895.1). NCBI lineage: Eukaryota > Metazoa > Chordata > Mammalia > Carnivora > Hyaenidae > Hyaena > Hyaena hyaena. Next base: position 2,862,113 of record NW_024080709.1, on the reverse strand, counting down.
ATGTTTACCTTCCCAGCAAAATATCTGACATTTCTGTCAGTGTTGCCAAATTGCGTCTTTACTTTCTTTCAAAAATGCTCTTACCAGTTAGTGTAAAAACCTAACTATTATTTATGCCCATAGGTAACAATGATTACAAGCGAATTTAATATGATATAGAAGAGAGAAATGTATTACGTGAACAAATGAGTATTAAATGCATCTGATTAGAGGTTTGGTAAAGGTGTAATTATGTGGTTATCTATACTTAAAAATATTATTTGTTACATTAATGGAAGGAGAATGTACTAAATTAGTGGTTTTCAGGTAACATATCTCAATATATGAAGCAGCAGGGGAAATAAAGATGAAGGGTCTTCAGGTTGTTTCAGTTGATTACATTCTTGGGACGCCAAAGAGTGAGGAGAGCCAAGGGCATAGGGGAATTAGACCAGGTGAAGCAAATAACTCTCCTAGGATACTCAGACACTCAACTCTAGAAGAAATAACACGTAAGATGTCAGTTATCAATCATGGAATTCTTACCATGTGCTAAGCACTGGCATTACTGCATCCTGATGCACCTGATACTGTACTGATACCCTGGCTACGTGGCCAGGTGACTGAGGCCCCTCCTCACACTAACACTGTTCTAATGAGTAAAAACACATCAAATGACGTGAACTATGGCCACAGGAAAAGAAATGTGGTCTTGCCAGTTCTATGATACAAGAAGGATTGGTAAAGGGATAAGTTAGAGGACCAAGGGTCAGGTCTCCTGGGGAGGGGCCCAAGCAGTAAATGGATGGGACGTTCAGAACCTGGGAGCTCAGAGCACCTCAGGCATTAAGTGTGCACCATCTTGTCTGCTGGCATGGTCACCACCACTGTGAGCAAAGAAGGTGTCTGGGACTCCTCAGTCATCTCCACCCTGCCTGTTGCCACCTCGGCACTGGAAGAAGCCCAGGGGGTGGGTGGGGACCAACATGCACCCTCCGTTCTTTGGGTAAAACATGATCTAATTTTGAATTCAGGGCTATAGGAGATCCCCTGTGCCTCCTAGCCCTAATGTACCCGAGCCAAAATGGGGAAGAAGTCCCAGCGGTGAGGGAAACACCTGGAACACACACTTGGAATATTACAAGGTTAAATATTAGGGCATTCAGATTTGCCTAGACTTGAACACTGCAAACTCGGGAAAAAATATTTAAGGGAAAGAACCTCATAAACCATACCTTCAGTCTGTGTTCTTTACTAATTTTTATATGCTAAAGACATGGAATCAGAATGGTCTTGTCATTTTGCTGGCCATGAGGAATGTAGAAAACAAAGTCTGGAGTAGCTGTGACAGGCTGAGAGCAATAAAGCCTTGTTTTTATAAAACCTTTAAGCAGAAATGACTCCAAGAAAACACAAGAGTGATCACGTTTGGCGAGACTGAGAACTAAAAGCCTTCTTCGAGTCCTAAGAGTCTCCCAGTTAAAGATGGCGGACTGGAACCTCACACTTACTCTGTTCCTTCCACACACTGTATTGCAAAGACAGTGAACTCTTCAGGACAAAGAGGAGAGGTGAGGAGGGAACAGCCACAGAACTGTGGAAACCAGAGAGCAGGTGAACACGTGGACTCCGCTCACTCAGAAGGTTTAATAATTAGCTGAACGTGGGAATGGAGCAGAAGCAGCTGGCTTGGTACAACCCCTTTGTGAAGCCCTCCAGAGAGATTTACCATAGCTCAACCTCCATCTTCCCGATGACCCGGCCAATTTCACTCCCAGGACTGTCCCCAAAGAAGGGAGTACACAGGTCTAATAAACGACATGAGTAAGAACATTCATAGCAGCATTATTCATAGAAGTCCCCCAACAGATATGACTCAGATAGCCATCAGCAGTGGAACGGGCCAGTAAACTGCAATACAATCATCAGACAGATACTATGCTGCAGTCACAAAGAATGAGCTGTCGCTGCACACGGTGACATGGATGGATCTCAGATATTACACACAGTACAAGAAGCCAGAAAGAGTACAAAATGTACAATCCCATTGTTATAAATTTCAAGAAAAGGCAAAGCCAACTGATAGTGACAGAAAGCTTACTGATGAAGAAACACGAGGGAGCTTCCTGGCAGGTGGCAAAGGTTCTCTCTCTTGATGTGAGTGGCGTTTGAGGGTGGATGTGCATGTTCGAGCTCTTCAGTTCAGATTAGCTGCATCTTACTTTTTTAATATGAAACCTCAATTTTATTTGTTTTTTTTTAACAATTTATTTATTTTTTGAGAGAGAGCATGAGCAGGGGAGGGCCAGAGAGAGAGAGGGAGTCATAGAATCCGAAGCAGGCTCCAGGCTCTGAGCTGTGAGCACACAGCCTGATGCAGGGCTCGAACACATGAACTGTGAGATCATGACCTGAGCCAAAGTTGGATGCTTAACCTACTGAGCTACCCAAGTGCCCCTGAAACCTCAATTTTAGAAAGAAGTAAAAAAAAGTAAAGAAATTAGAAATATCTAATTTGTATTATAGATATGTCAAAGGCCTAATCACGTGTGGGGACAGGTATCCTCAGAAATGAGTAAAAGGGAGCTAAAATGGAAGGATGCCCTGAAATTCCCGAGAGTTGGACCACTGCCCTTCATACTTCGGTAGATGAGGGCTTTAGTTTTTGTAAAGAGTAGAGGGGGATTCCGAGAGCCAGCAGGTACAGTTGAGAGTGGGGATACCATAGTGAAGACAGAACGATTATGATAAAAGGTTTTACCCTAATTTTGTGAGCACAGCCTTTCTCCTCCATAGGCCTTCAGAATGAGAGCAGTCCCCCCCCCACCCCACACCCCCGAACAAGAGGAGGGAAGAATCTACCGTGAGGCAGGTATGTGAGAGCCAAAGAGAAAAGATCTTCACTGTCCTATGGTGAAGATCACAGGACACGAGGCGCCCCCCAAAAAACAAAAGGTCCAATCATTTGTACAGTGCTGCACTGTGTGTGTGTGTGTGTGTGTGTGTGTGTGTGATGTACTCAAACAGGTATGGAAAGCCAGGGATTATTATAAATAATCAATATAAGAGACACACCCAAAGAATCAAAACAGGGGGAACAAGGACTATTTGGAGAAGGAAAAACACTATCAACAATATTCTCAGGAAAAGAAGACAGTGCATCCATCAAACAATTACAGGAGTAATGACCAAAAAAGCTCTTGAAGATTAAAATGATGGTAGCAGAAATGAAACTCTCAGCAGAAGGCTTAAACGATAAAGTTGAGGAAATAGCTCAGAAAGTAGAATAAGCAAGGAAATAGGATAAAAAGGAGACAATATTTGAGGGCCAGTATAAGAAGTCCAAAATCTGAAAAACATGAGTACCAGAGACTATAGAGAAAAAAAAAATCACTGAGGGAAATAATTCACCAATATTTCAGAGCTGAAGGCCTCAGACTTTTAATAAATAAAAGCAGATTCACACCACAGTATATCACACTGTTATTTCAGAACCCTGGATACGGAGGGAAGGTCCTACATGTCTCCACTTGCTTAGAAAGGGTCAAGAATCAGAATGAAATTGAACATCTTAAAATCTGTTCTGCATGGGCAAAGGCAAGGAAGCTGAGCCTTTGAAATTCTGAGAGAAAAATGACTCTTTACCTAACATTCTATACCTAGCTGAACTACCACAATCTCAATTTAATGTGAGGCTAGAATGAGGATGTTTCTGAAGGAGAAATACAAATTCTTCTCCAGAAGCTACAAGAGAAAGTCATCCATCTGAAAAAGGAAGGAAATAGGATCCAACAGGAGAAGAGGGTGAAGGTAGGCAGTTCCTCGAATGGGGATGGAAATCTCAAGAAAACAGCTGTCAGCAGGCTTAGAGCAATCAGGCAGGAAATGGAGAACTTTCTCCTAGACAAAGCTTAAGAAGTTGAAGCTGACAGAATGCCCAACATTTTAAAATTTATTCACAGGAAATGATAGATTTCCTGTGCACTTTTGCCTGTGAAAGAAGAGAATGAGACTGAAGAAGTACATTTAAAAGATGAAGACATTATTTTAAAAACACAAAAATAACCAATAGGAAGAATAATCATGGCATACAAACATCGCTCGGTTGTGAATAATGTTTAAGATAATGTTTACATAGAGGAACTATTATAAATACTTAACACTGATGTAACAAAAATTAAAATTTAACGAAGATGCAGATTCAATAAATAACAATGAGTGGCTCCAGAAACAGCAACCATAAGCATGTTATTTAGAAGTATGGAAGCGATTATCAGCATCATCAGCTGAAATCACGGACAGCGGCTGCTGATGGGGAGGAAGCCACGGCCAGGTGAGGACTCATGAGCCGCCCCTTCTCATCACGGTCTGTGTACAATAATTTGACTCATTAATCTGCATGCCTACATAATGTTGACAAAGTAGAAAAACCAAGTCAAAGAAGAAAGATCTTAAATCATAACACTGTTCTGGTTACTAAAAATAGCAATTCCATATCCTATATAATTTATAATTAAAAACATCACTTTTTGTCCCCATAGGTATTTAAATGTCTAGAATGTAGTTCAACTCCTCTGACTGGCTAAAGGGTTCCCACGAGACCCCTCATCAGAGCAGGTGAGGAGGGCAGTGGGGGCTGAACACAGGGGATCCCAAACCATGGTGTGCACCCCACGGAGACCACCAAGCAAGCGCCAGCCTCAAAGCGGAGACTGACCAGGGCCAGAGACTAACGGGCTCCTCTGTCCTGCCTCATGTCAGCTGCTCTCCCACACCTGGCACTGGACTTCAGACACCAGGCAATGTAGAAAGATGGCAGGACACGAAATGGCATGAGCCCTGGCCGACAAGCAGAGAAGAAGTGGGGAATGTTGTGCAGAGGGTCGGGTGGAAATACTTAGGTCGCTGCTGTCACAAGTATACAGAAGTGTGGAGGACCCTGGTACAACTCCTTTTCAAGGGCCTGAAAATCTGCCCTTCTGGTGCACTCTACCGAATGATTATGATTTTTCCCTTTCCATCCCTTGGGCGAAGAGATAAAATAAGCAGGCCATGACTATAAAGCAATTTGCACCCAGACCCAGGTGCCCCTTCCCCAAAGATGAATTACACACGGTGTAACAACACGTATAATTATATTGCCTTGCTATGTAGGATTGTTATGAAGATTAAACGAGTTCATCTTTGCAAAGCACTTATAACAATGCCTGGCACACAGCATTCCCTATATAAATATTAGTTATGTTAATAAAATAAAGGAAGGGAATGCGGTGTGTTTGCAAAGGCCCAGTGTGACGTCCCTCTCTGTCCAGAACTTGTGCACACATGCTGACGAAATGTTCCTACAAGAGATTTAAAAAGGGCCTGCCCCTGCAGATGTCCCAGGGAGGAGGCCCCGTGGTAGAAGACAGGTAGGCCTGGGTATCATTATGGGCCAGAGCGTTGGTCCCACGGGAGGTGTGAATGGTCAGACCACCTGCCACTTGAGACATAAGACACTCTGGGCCCTCGAAGCCCAACCGAGCTCGCTGCCAGGGTTCTGGCCTGGCCGCCGTGAGGTGGGCATACGGGCCGTAGGTCTCCCTTATGTCTAGGGTGGCTTGGACCTTCAGAAAACCAACCCCAGTGCCAGCAATCACCAGGAAACTGCGTGCAGCACCACCAAATACGGCTGAGCACTATCCATAGAGGAGAGAAGGTTTAAATACCTTTAGATTTTAGCTCTCGGTGTCTGGAAACTTCTAGTTATTGTACTTAAAAGCAAGTGAATTCTAACCCAGAGAGAAGACCTCAAAGAAAACAGGGGAGCAACTTAGAATTAGGAGTCTTCCCACTGGCTCAACAAATATCTCCTAAACACCCACTCTCGACCAGGCACTGTACTGGGCACGAGAGCTCCGATGAAAACAAAGAAACAAAACTCCCTCCGCTTGTGCAACTTACACACTAGTGGAGAAAGCCTCAGTACAGGTAGTAAGTGCAGTATGTTGGATGTTAAATGGCACTGAGTGTCACAGAGAAAAGTACAGTAGGAAGGTGCTGGGGAGAGCAGGGCGGGATGGGAGGAACTGCAATTTTAAAATCAGAGACGATCTCGGTGAAAAGGTGACACAAGCCCAGCAAAGACTTGGGCAGCTGGATAGCAGGTACCTGGAGCAGAGGCAGGAGCTCAGGGGTGGGAAGAAGGGAGAGCAGGTACAGGGAACAGTTTCCAGGAAGAGGAACAGTATGTGTGAGAGCAGAATGTCCAAGGGACCCAGGCCACTGAGGAACTGAAAGCCAGTTGGGACGGCCGGAGGCGCCAGACCCAGCAGAGCCTGTGACCCGCCACGGGGACCTGTCTGGATGCGAAGAGCAATGGACAGCGCCTGAAGGGTTCTCAGCAGGGATGGGCGTGTTCAGGACCGAGGCTGCAAACAACCTCACCGGCTGCAAGGCTTTTACTGCCCACAACGCTCCTGAAGCATGAAAAGTAATCAGGTGGGGTCTGAGCAGTTTGCCTTGGCCTTGCCAAAGACTTCTACTAGCCACGGCGGGCTGCAGGGGCCAGAGGGGCTGGCTGAGCCACGTGAAGAAAAGGGACACCGGAGCCGTGCAGCGAAGGGGCTCACGGGCACCTGAGTGGTGGCCAGAACAGGACAGCAGAAAGGGAAGCCTGGCGGGAACACCCGCTATGTCTTCATGGTGCTCATCTTCTCAGCACCCGGGGCACCCGCCGCAGGACTGAAATATCTGCTCATTTTTCAAAATAGAAAAATTGCTGGCATCTTGCTGTACCCGGGAAACGTCATCGTGACAGTAAGACTGACCAATGCTCACCAACAATACACTGTTAACATGGGTGTGGATGCAGGTAGAAGGCCGGTTAGCAGATGTATCAGGATTTGAATGAATCTTCCTTTAGCGTGTTAGCAATCCAAGGCTCACACCATAACGTCCGTGGCACGACTCACATCCACCAACAAAGGAGGGTGCTGGCTGGGGGCTGGCTCGGTCAGCCGCGGAGGGGGAAGGGCAGCCTTCCTTTATAAGTATTTTCTATAAAGAGCCAGATACAGGGTTAAAAGCAAGAGTGAAGGCATGCACAAGGCAAAGGCTGTGCTCGCTCTCAAGTCGGAGCAGCCGCAGACCAGGCTCATGGCCACACGGCGTCTGCGGCCCCCATGCCCCCAGACCCGCGACCTCCTCCACACAAGAGAGGAACACAAGGCTGGTTGATAATTGCCCTGTGCTCTAAGAGACCAGCCTCCTCAAGAAGCCTGGGCCTCCTCATGCCCCGACGCGTGACAGAGCAAAATAGAGAAGGATCCTGAAGTTCCTGCCAATGCTTGGCTAGTCATGGGCCTTCGGACTGGACTCAACACACAAAGCCAGTAGACTCACAGGCTTCCTGTCCATGGACAGGCGAGGTATCTGCAGGAAAACCGTTACTCTAGAGCCTCTATAAGGCAGCAATGACTTCTGGGCTGGGAACAGCCTTTGGCAAACTCTAGAAGCACTGTGGGCTTTTCGACAGTAACGACACAAACACATACATGTGAACATGCAGGTTCATACATGTGTAGAGAAAGAAGATGAAAGGTCAAAGGTGAGGGCTTGGGAATTGGAAGAACACAGGGTACCAGTTCTTTACTCTTCTGTATAACACAGAATTGGATACGCCCTGCAGAGTACTCCTGAAATTACGCATTCGACTTGAGAGGAAATGATGTCTTTTAAAGGAAATATGCAAAATAACTCTTTTCTAAAAAGTTAAAAGAATCTCTGCTCTGATGGGTTATCTGTTTGTGGCAAATGTTACTTCAGAGAGTAGAAAAAATTGTTTTTCAGGCCTTGAAATGCAAAACCAAACCAAACACAACAAAAACCACTGTCTCCAAATAAACTTGGGCGTTCGACCCGGCCGTGGAAGAAACCACAGTAATTCCTCCCCACACAAGTGCTTCAGTTGCTGGGAACCCAGCCTAGCGTGCATGTCCCTCGGGGCCCCCGGTTCAGGGGTGCGGGAGCCACTCCATGTGGGGGCCACATGGACAGAAGGCTGTAAGAGCAAGACGAGGAAGGGGCGCTAAACAGGCGCTAAACAGAAGGCATACTTCCACACTGTTGTCTGGATAAATCTGCACTTGAGGTCAGCACCCTAGTGTCCGCTGGCCAGGAGGAAATCAAGGCACCTAAGATGGGCCGGCGTGACAGGCACCAATCACGTGAGCCACAACATGAGGAAGACACTGGACGTTTAGAAAGAGAACACTGCTGGAGTCGAGGGGAGAGCAATCAAACAAGACGCCCCAGAACACAGTTACGCAATCTTCTTAAAATTCGGAGACCGGGGGCTCCTGGGTGGCTCAGTTGGTTAAGCATCCGACTTCGGCTCAGGTCATGATCTCACGGTTCATGGGTTCAAGCCCCGTGTCGGGCTCCGTGCTGACAGCTCAGAGCCTGGAGCCTGTTTCAGATTCTGTGTCTCCCTCTCTCTCTGACCCTCCCCTGCTCACGCTGCCTCTCTCTCTCTCAGAAATAAATAAAACATTACCAAAAAAATTTAAAAAAAAAAATTCAGAGACCAATCCAGGAGTGTATCTCTCAGGAAGATGTCTCTGTCTAAAGGCATGGGAAATAATATTGAAAATATTTTTACTTAAGGGGCCCTTGTTTTAGGTTAGTGCACATTTAAAAACTATGAAAGATGGTGTGTTGTTAGTGAAGGGACATTACGGGCCATTCACAGTGACCCCTGTACTAACAGAGAGGCTTATTTACGTTACGTGAAAATTCACAGCACACAGCGCTGCAAATAATGTATGAACTCAGCTGCGCAAAAAAAATTTTTTTTAAAGATTAGGAAGGAAATATGCCAAAAACGTTAATAGTTATTGCCTCTGGGTGGTATAAAATTATAAGTAATGTTTCTCATTATTCTTCTTCCCTAATTTCTCTCAATTGAGCATCTATTACTTTTATAATCACAAAAAAAGCCACACGCACTATTAAAAACATGCTGGGGGGATGAAATGCCTCCGAATATTTTAGTTCATAAATGCATAGCTGTAAGCTGAGGACATGAATATAGATGATCACTGTTTCTTTATTCTGAAGCAAGAATGCTGGGATTTTCAGGAATAATATAGGGCAAAGTATCTTACCTACTCAAACAGCGAAAGATGATGCAAATGATTTAGAATCCGAGAGTATGGACTAACTGCTGGGTAAATGCTTATGAAGCAGGCTACCATCTAAGGACCTGTGCCAGAAATTACAAACCTGCTCAGGGAACGAAAGTCACCTTATTAGACCCTAAAGATAAAATCACCCCAAATTACTGTTGCAATATTCTTAGCAAACTGCTTCTGCCAATACATGCTTCATGCAGCAGCTGAGCTCTGACAGGCTAATAGTCGCTGCCCCACCTCCTCCCTGGTAGGAAAAGGTCAAAGGCAGGAGACGTGTTGTAATCACCGCAGGAAGTAGTGCGTCACTGTGGAAGGGAGAGGGCTCTGGAGGGAGGGGGCTGGGGTCTTCGTTCTGCCCCTTACTGGGCTGCACAACCTTAGGCCAATCGTTTATCCTTCCTGAGAGTCCGTTTCTAATTGCAAAATAAGGACCACAATGTCTGCCTCGCCAGAGCGGTGGTGAGAATAAGAAAATGGGTGCGTAGGATACAGGGATGGACACTGGCTCACCCCGGATGAGGGATGAATAAATGAACAAATAATCACAGCAAGTATTTCCTACCTGTCCATTAATACCAAAGTACTTGTTCGAGTGCACGCTGGGAAAACGGGTGGGGTGGACCAGTACTGGTGCGTTGACCTAACCCCCATTTTTCTTCCCTTTTTCTCCCTTGTTTGCCTCCAGTACAGAGGGTGGTTTCTGGGCTCCTTTCTGGCTAGAAGTGGCGAAGTGGCAAAGTGACACAAGAAGAAAGCGGCTGGGGGGATCCCAGGAAGCTCTTGCTTTCTTGATGACAGGGCCATGTGTCAGTGGTACTGCCTCCCCACCTTCCTTCTTCTCTTAAACATGGAGGGGATGGCTGGGCTACAGCAGCCATCTTGCAACCATGGGGAAAGTCACAAGAGCGTGGCAAAGGCTCTGATTGTGACAGTGGTAAGCAACTTCATACCAGCAGCTGCCTTCTTTTAGACTTGTTAATTTTTTTTTTTTTTAACATTTATTTACTTTGGTGGAGAGGCAGAGACAAAGCATGCACAGGGAAGGAGCAGAGAGAGAGGAAGACACAGAATCTGAAGCAGGCTCCAGGGTCCGGAGCTGTCAGCACAGAGCTCGATGTGGGGCTCAAACTCACAAACCATGAGATCATGACCTGAGCCGAAGTCAGACACTTAACCAACTGAATCACCCAGACAGCCCTAACTTGTTATTTATGTAGGAAAAAAATTAGTCGTACTTTAAGCCACTTTCTCTTCAAGCCTGCACCAAAGGCATTCTTAGAGAATACAAATCCTGAGTGTGATTATGTCTCGTCCTTGCTCTCATGGAGCGTACCGTCTACTGATGATAAGGACCATAACAGGGGCTCACATACAAATGTAACATTAGAATTATTATTAGTGTTATGAAGGAAGGGGTACTTGAAACTCTGTCCTTTGTAGATAAGGGGTTGGAGCCAGTGGAGAAGGTTGGGAAGAAGGGGACTGAGGGAGCGGATTCTCAGCAGAGCGAACAGTAGGCGCCCAGCCCCGTGGCAGGAAAGGAGAGTGCAAAGCATGCAGATGTTAAACGGGACAGTAGCTGGTGCAGAGCATAGTCAAGCACAGTGCAAGAGATCACACCACGAGAGGGGGGCAGAGCCAGGCTGCTGTGGACCTTGTATTTCTTTTAAGTAGACAGGGTTTCCCCCCCCTTGCTCACGGGGAAACTATGTAAGTGAGTTGGGCAAAGAGGGGACATGTTCAGACAGAATCCTGATGGTTACGTGATACCCATCTGGGGGTGTGGTGTGGTACAGGAGAGAAAGAGCCCAAAGATACAAATCTATGCCATACTATACACACAGTACCCACTCTCCCTCCTCCCTTGCGCACAGAAGCCTAATCTTCCGGGCAGCCCCGCGCTGTGCCTGGCAAAGGACTCTAAGCGGTCCATGCCAATGAGCACTTACTTCCTCCCCATTTTCTAAGATTCCCTGGAGTCCAAGAACGGCCATGCGGCCCTGATCTGACTGCGGGGATGAGGGCCGGGTGGGGGTGGGGGTGTGCGCACAGAGGGTGCAGTCCGAGCAGCATTTGCATTCCTGGTGAGAGGGGAACGCTATGTGGCCGATGCAGCCATGCTGAGACCCCACAGAAACGGGCAGGAAGATGGAAGCCAGCATGCTAGGGATGACGGGACCCCGAGGGTGCCGCTGGGCTGCTGGACTGCAGAACTATTTGTTGATGCCGCCCACACTGGGGTGGCTGTTCCCTGCAGCCGAACACTTTCCTGAGTGATGTCCTGGAAGCCAGAGAAAAGGCTGGGGCACCCAAGTGGCTCAGCTGGTTGAGTGTCCAACTTTGGCTCAGGTCACGATCTCACGGTTCATGAGTTTGAGCCCCGCATTGGGCTCTGTGCTGACAGCTCAGACCTGGAGTCTGCTCTGGATTCTTTGTTTCCCTCTCTCTCTATACCTTCCCTGCTTGCGCGCGCATACACGTGCACACGCGCGCGCGCACACACACACACACACATTCTGTCTCTGTCAAAAATAAACAAACATTTTATTTTATTATTTTTATTTTTTTTTACAAATAGTTTATTGTCAAGTCGGTTTCCATATAACACCCAATGCTCAATCCCACAAGTGCCCTCCTCCATGCCCATCTCCCCCTTACCCCCCGCACCCATCAGCCCTCAGTTTGTTCTCAGCATTCAGGAGTCTCTCATGGTTTGCCTCTCTCCCTTTCCCCCACCATTTCCCCCCTTCTTCTCCCCCTTGTTCCTCCGTCAAGTTCTTCCTAATCCTCCTATACGTGCAAACATATGGTATTTGTCCTTCTCTGCCTGACTTATTTCGCTCAGCATAACACCCTCAAGGTCCATCCATGTTGCTACACGTGGCCAGATTTCATTCTTTCTCATTGCCATGGAGTATTCCATCGTACAGATAAACCACATCTTATTGATCCATTCGTCCATTGATGGACACTTAGGCTCTTTCCATGGTTTGGCTATTGTTGAGAGTGCTGCTATGAACATTGGGGTCCATGTGCCCCTATGCATCAGCACTCCTGTATCCCTGGGGTAAATTCCTAGCATAAAGAAACGTTTTAAAAAAAGAGAGAGAGAAAAGGCTAAGGGCCTTTTGTAAAATGCCAACGCTGTACCGAGTAACATTCCCATTTCTTAACTGGGTGGACTGCCTGGCACAGGGATATAAGGGGACCCGAGCACAACAAAGGACAACCGGCTGGATGAAACTTACTACAAAGTGGGAAGCAGAGCAAACCACATAAATCATCGGGAACAACTGTCTGCCTCATGGATGACACCAGAGACTGTCCCGTTAGCTTTATATCAGACTTTAAAAAATGAGCAGAAAAAAAATAAATCCCTTCGGGCGCTTTTTTTGTAGAATAAGTGAATCGAGACAGACCTGTTTATGGAGAGCTGCGGAGAATCGCACGGGAATGGAGGGAGATGGCAGTCCTTATGAGCGGTAAAGGGACCCCCACTCACTGGGGGTAAGGCCTAAGACATGAAGCTCAATTTAGAGCAGTTTTTGAAATGGGCATGATTATCCGCTTCCCCTCATTAGGGGAACTAGTTAGCTGGACACCATCGGTCTGTTCGCACCAGCCACTAGAAAAATTCACTACCAAAAACCTGGTCAGGCATGTGAATTTCTATGGGACAAAAGACACTGAATGGACAGATAAGACAATGGCTGGAACTTTATGGGTCGGTTCACAGTTAACTGTGCTGCGGCTTATAACTTCTAGCGCATAATGCCTATCGTTCTAAGTGTGTTTACCTTGTGTCTATGGTCAATAAGAGTCAGGAGTATGTAAGACATGACAAAACAGAGACATTCTTAGAAACAAAGGAATAGAGCAACATATAGAAACAATAATACCTGTAGGAGAAAAATATTTTCAATTACTGTAGACGTGTCTTTCAAAACATTACAAAACATGCAATCACGGAACCAATCATGAACTGCTGCCTAAAGAAACATACTGTGAATAAAAGCAAGTGGTTGAACAGGTGGCTTGCTAAGTCAGAAATCCCAGAGTGACATGTCTCAGTTCGGGCTGTGCTACCAAAAGTGTCACAGTCTGGGTGACTTACGCACAACAGAAATTTACTCCTCACAGTTCTGGAGAATGGAAGTCTAAGACCAGGGTGCCGGCATGGGTCGTAGATGGCCTTGTGTGGTGGTGAGAGAGGCGGAGAACTCTCTGGGGTCCCTTTTATAAAGCACTAACCCCACTGGCTTCCCAAGCAGGATCTAATCACTTCCCAAAGGCCCCGCCTCCTAACATCATCCCACTGGGGAGTTAGGACTTCAAGATGCATTTTCCAAGTTCAAAATTCATTCATGACGAAAATTCAAAATATAAATTATGCAGGGGACACAAACATTCAGCCCACAGCATGACACATACTTAGGGATGTCAAGAATGTTAAATAATCTTGGGATTTTAAATTCTAAGACATGATTAGGAAGGGGAAAAATTCTTAACTGAAGAAAGTAAAGGAATTATAAATATTCCAAGATGATTAAACATTTTCTCCCGTATCTATTTAAGGCCGGCAGTCACAATTTATTTCACTAATTGAAAAAGCATAAAATATACCCACCTGAAAGATTTACTGCTGAATATTTAACACCTTCCTCCAAACTAGCATAGCACTTTATCTGCTCCTTTCTTAGGGCTGTTAATTATCACTTACTGAGTGGCAGAGGGTATGTGCCAGGAAACCGGGGAAGGGGCCCTAGATCCTTAGATGGAGAAACTCATGTTCAAGAGTAGCTAAGAACACTGCCCAATAGCTCCTTCTCAGAATCACTGCAATGTTGTCAGGGAAAGCATGTTGGGGGCTCCCACGACTGCCCCCAGGTTTGATGACTCTAGGAGGGCTCACGGGACAGAACTCTGTACATGGTCATGCACATGGCTGTGATTTATCACAGCGAAGGATACACAGCAAATCAGCAAAAGGGGGAAAGACGCAGAAAATCAGGCACCGGCTTCCAAGAGTCATCTCGCAGTGGAGACACACAGGACGTGGTCAACTCTTCCAGCAATGATCTGTGACAACATGTATGACATGATGTCTATCAAGGAAACACCTCAGAGACCCCATGTCAGGCATTTTGTTGGGGGCTGGTCACGTAGACAGCCTCTGCCTAGCACACACAACATTCCAGACTCACAGAACAGAACGGGGTATTCTGCATGAACCACGTGGTCTGTACAGTGTAGGCACAGTGAGGCCCTCTTCAGTTCTGGGAATGGTGGGGACCCCACCCCCAAAATCCAGGTTCCCAGATGCCAGCCAAATGCATGGACAGGCCTTTATAAGAGAGTCTCAGGCCAGCCATGCTAACTCTTGTCTGCACAGATAGACTAATCATTAAGTGGGGTGGGATAACTGGCAATCACAACTAGCAAAAAATAAAATAAAATTGGATCCCTATTCCACCACACCCCAAAGTCAATTCCAAATTAATTAAAACAAACACCAAAATATAAGGACCTTTTTAAGCTTTCTGAATAAAACAGAATATCTTAAAGACTTCAGGGTAAAGAATGATTTCTTTTTAAAACAATTTTTTAATGTTTATTATTTATTATTTGAGGGAGACAGAGCATGAATGGGGGAGGGGCAGAGAGAGAAGGAGACACAGATCCAAAGTAGGCTCCAGGCTCTAAGTTGTCAACACAGAACCCGATGCGGGGCTCAAACTCACAAACCGTGAGATCATGACCTGAGCCGAAGTCGGATGCTTAACCTACTGAGCCACCCAGGTGCCCGTGGTTTTTCTGTTTGTTTAAATGTTGAAACATCTCAAACTTTAAAAACATGGATCCCAATACCTAATCCTCAGAAGGATTTGAAGACTCTGTGATTAACGAGGAATGCCTTTTGAGACAACTCAACAAAGAACACTGAATCGGAAATCAAAAGGAAGCTTCCTCGGGTCACCAAGCTGGCAGACCGTGTGGCCAGAATCCAAGGTCTTGAGTGTTTCCCACTCTGCAGCTTTGCCCTGAAGATAAAGGTTTCTCATAATCCGCTGGGTCTAGTTTAGGAACTCGAACACAACAGCAGCACAGGCATACCACAGATGTTCAAGTATTCCGAAAAGCCTCTTTCTCTAAGAAAACCCTATTGAAAGAGCATCGTGGGCTGGAGCTGGAGTTTGGTGAGGAGCATCCTGCAGTTCTTCAGGGACCCACCTGATGTGAGAGTACAGCACAGACGAGCATCGCTGCTCGGGTCTGATGGGGCTGCCCTGGTGGAGGAGAAATTCTCGCATCACCCATCACTCCGCCACCCACAAGGCGAAGCTCTGCTCAGCCCCTAGAGCTCTCACTGGATTCACCCTGACTGCCTTCCATTCAGTCACAGTTGTCTTTGGGTAAGTGGAGAGAAGTCAATTTTGCCAGTGTCAAGTAGATCAAATTTATTAAACTCTGAAAACGAGTTACTCAAGGGTTATCCTGGCAGGTCAACAAATGAAGTGAGACTGTGTGTAATGGTATGAAAAATTATATATATATATATATATATATATATATATGTAGTATATATGTAATTCTGCCTGTGTGGCAATTCCAACTCCAAACCCTCTCACCCTTCAGCTGTACAAGATAGCCTGCTTCCTCTCTCTGCTCTGCACCATGTGAGGAAACGGTGAGAAGGCCATCCGCACACCGGGAAGAGCCCCTCACCACACATCAGATCTGCTGGCATCTTGATCTTGGATGTCCACTGAGAAATAAATACGAATTATAAAAGCCCCCCAGGCTGTGGTCATCTGTTAGAGCAGCCTGATACACACCGGTGCTTTCAAAAATCCCACTAGAGTTCAGCACAAAGGAAAACACTTGGATCTGATGAGAATGACCTACTGAGATCTGTCTCTGTATGTAGGACAGCTTTTATTTCAGTTTCTTTTTTTTTTTTTTTTTTAATGTTTCATTTATTTTTGAGAGAGAGAGGCAGCGTGAGCAGGGGAGGGTCAGAGAAAGAGGGAGACACAGAATCTAAAGACAGGCTCCAGGTTCTGAGCTGTCAGCACAGAGCCCAATGCAGGGCTCAAACCCACTAATCAAGAGATCATGACCTGAGCCAAAGTCGGACACTGAACCGACTGAGCCACCCAGGTGCCCCTATTTCAGTTTCGTTCAGTGCTTTCCACCCCCTCGATCTCAATGCCTCTTATTTCTCCCAATCCATGGAGTCACACCAGAAGAGTTTGGCTCTCCAGCCCATATGTGCACGTGGGCCCTGAGCCGGCAGCCACAGTGAGCTCGGTGGGCACGGGCATGGAGAGCGAGAGCAGCAAGAACGAGAACAGTGAATCTTCAGATGAGCCAGGACACAGCCTTGGCTTCGAAGCAGCTTGTCTGAGCCGCCAGATTCCCTGACATCACTCTGGTTGGTGGGGAAACGGTGCCAGGAGATAGAGCTGTTCTCCCAGCCTGGGAAAGGTAGGCGATGCCATGCACATTCCCTACCACCGCCCCTCGCTTCCGACCCAGCCAAGTGGGTCTCCGTGCATCCCCTGACCGTCCTCAGGGCTTTCCTGTGCCTGCATCCTGTTTCTGAACGGCCCCCTCTGTGGTGGACTCTGGATTCTACCTGCGCTGCATTCATTTCTCTTTCTGGCAGCTGCACGACCACTGTGATTTGGAGAACTACTGTTGCCAGCTGTTCAGACTCCACTGGGACGGTCACTTGGGACCATATGCCCCTCCTGGCCGAGGCGTGACTGTGCATGTCACCTGGGCCAATCAGACCCCCCCCACGCCCCCACCTGGCACAGATTCGTGGAGCAACATGAGGAAAAAGCATGGCGGAGACAGGCACACCTGGCCAGCAGGGCTGTGGGCGGGTCTGGCATGAAGCTCTGCTTCCCAACCACCACCACCACCACCACCTCCCCTCCCCCCAGTCAGTCGGGGGCCCTCTGCTTTCCAGATGCTGGTTTTTCAGCTTCTCCTTCAGTCCCCAGAACCACCTCTAATGTCTTCAATTAATCCATCTCTCTCCTTAAATCAGCTGCTGCCTTCAGGTGCTTGCATCCAAAGAACCCTCTTCTCTCCTCTGGGAGAAATCTATCCAGAAGATTCCTGCTCCCAGCCCGCAGACAACAATAGGGATGAACGCCAGGAGCCATGTTTGTACAGTGCGACCCCAGCCCCTGCCACGGGCTGGTCAGTTTCAGGAGACATCGGACCCCACCTGAGCCAATCACATGCTCTCTTCTGGGAGTGTGAATTCAAACCATTTGATATCTACGCATCCCACCGAGGAGAAGAGCTAGGAGACAACATGAAGGTGGGGGGCGGGGATCACCAAGAACGCTGGTCATCAGAGAGGGAACATGAAGCAGAGGAGGCCACGGGGACCCAGGGAAGGCAGAAGTCAGTGACCACCGCCCTTCCCGTGTCTGTGCCCACAGGCCCGTCTCCAGGTTCCAGGGCACTCCTGTTCCCCCGCTTGATGAAATCCTCCTGAGTCCCACCCCCTCCCAGCCACTTTTCTTTTCTAACTTAGTTTGGCAAGATTTCCATTTCTCATGATAGAATCACCTTTCCTCAAGATCCTCATAAATCCCCCCTTCCCCCAGAATCCCCCTCCCCTACTATATGCGCTGATGTGAACATGCCTCCTATTTTTCACAAGGAGTCTGTGCTTCCTTCCTTTACCTGGATCACACTCCCAGTGGAAGCCCCCCCCCCCCCCCCCCCCCCCCCATCTGCAGTTATTCCATCAGAGTCAAGCCTTCTGGAAATCCAGCCCTATGTGGTGACGGACCCGGGAAAGGGGGAGAATGCAGCCGTTCCTCCTGTGTGGGCTGTGTGGACAGGGATGACCCAAGACAGCCAGGAACGAGGCTCAGGGTTCCTGAAAAGTTCATCGCGCTCGTTTCACTATAGCGTGTGCAACCTCCCTGGGGTCCTGGGCGGCTTTCCTCTCCAGCTGCCCGTCATTCCCGGCTCCGAAATTTCATTTCTTCGTGTGGCACAGTTTTGTCAGGTAGAGGACAGAGAGACATATCTGGTCTGCAGCCTGCATCTCAATAACAGAGAGCCATACCCAGGTGCACCCTGGCCCTTGAACCCGCCCATGGGAGCTTCCACACTCCGCAGGAAGACAAATGAAATAATAAATATCGGCTTTAAAACCGGCTCTGTCCCTAGATCATTTTGACAGGATGTTTTCAAGCCAAACCCAAACCAGATGAAGCCCTCGTAGTTCAAAGCAACTTTCACAAGCACCTGCTGGTTGGTTTGAGATTGCACACACATGTGCACACGCACATACACACACACACACATCCACAGGTGCACACGGAGGCCCCCCTCCTAACAGAAGAGCCATCACACTAACAGCACTGTTCTTAATACACGGCAGGGGGTGGGGGGGGCCACGACTTCTCAATCTGATCTGCACACATCTGATACAAATGCAGGGGATACATGGTGCAGGCTCATTCCTCGCCCTCCAGGAGGGCAAATTGTAGAGTCCTCCAGGATCCTTCGCAGTCTATTTATAAAAATCTAATTTTCACAGGACCCTGTCTAGTGCTGGGAGGAAGAGGCCCAGAGGGAGAATGCCAGCTTTTCTCCGTACAGTGGACCAAATTAGAGAAAACAGTAACGTTCAGGAGGCACGGCTGGGGTCAGACTCACTATAAAACTCCTGAGCACAGGAAGCTTCTGGACAAGTGGCAGTTTGCTCTCTCTCAGGTGGGAGGCAGCAACAAATGGGGCTGACTGTCTCTGAGGGGTGCCTCTTGGCAAGGCAAAGGGACGGCATCATTTTTATGACGACTGTCACGGTGACCCTCATGGGCTGACCACTGAAGTTCTCTAAGGGTGACCCTTTTGCAAGCATGTCAATATATCTCTTTATGCATCCACTAGCTTGGATGCTACATCATTCTTATGCCAGACATCAATACTTTTGAGAAGGCTCATATGCATGTGATGGTATGGCTTCATGCTCTGTTGCTTCATCCCATGGAAACAGCTAGACACCTTCAGCCAGTGTGGAAGACATGTTTGCGGCGGTTTGAATAAAATCCAGGTTGAGTGACATATTTAAATTGCACAGCGGGCTCTGCAAGGTGCCTCAAAGAGGCAGAAGGTGGTTCAGCTGCAGAGCCTCCGAAACGTACAAGGGTACGCCCACAGGACGGGTGACTGGGAGA
Organism: Hyaena hyaena; assembly: GCF_003009895.1. Lineage (NCBI taxonomy): Eukaryota > Metazoa > Chordata > Mammalia > Carnivora > Hyaenidae > Hyaena > Hyaena hyaena. The sequence continues at coordinate 2,842,744 of NW_024080709.1, read as the reverse complement.
GCACGCTGTCCACAGGGACAGTCTGTGGACAGACAGGGGCCCCTGGAATGGAAATTCACAAGGGCAGAGACCGCAATGGGGCGGGTGATGTGCGATGGATTGCACTGCACCTGACATCTCTGTGCAGGCTATTCCAGGGGAAGTAGCAGCAGAGATGTATTTATTTAGTAACCCTTCAATCTCCTGAGTGATACCAGGAAAGCCAAACAGCAAATAATAAATCGGACAAAAGTAAACAATCAGAGGATGTTTGCTGAAGCTTAGGGTACAACTTTACTTTATTTAAGCTTATTTATGTATTTTGAAAGAGAGCAAGAGAGAGTGGAGGAGGGGCAGAGAGAGAGAAGCGGAGAGAGATCCTAAGCAGGCTCCGCACTGTCAGCGCAGAGCCTGACAAGGGGCTCGATCTCACAAACCGTGAGGTCATGACCTGAGCCGAGATCAAGAGTCAGATGCTTAACCGACTGAGCCACCTAGGTGCCCCCAGGTTACAACTTTGAGACCAATCTTGCAGACCTCAACTACACTGCTTTCCCAAAATAGGTCCCTGTTGGGTGGTTTCTTCCTACGGAGTGGTGGTGAGCATTTACACTAAGGCGTGTATCAGCAATTCTCCATGTCTCGCTGCTGTAAGTTTTAGTTACAATGTGTATCTTCACAAACTACAATCTGGGTACAGCACACTGAGGGTGACCAACAGGCTCAGCTTGTCCAGAACTAAGGGGTTTCCCAGGATGCGAGACTTCTTAGTGCTGAAACCAGTTTGGTCCCTGGCGAAGCGGGCTGGGTGGGCACCCTAATGGAATAACACTGAATTCCTCGGTCTAGCTACACACATCGCTACAGATGGTAAGAGCCCCACGCAGTGCAGTCTTCCTAAAGGGTTTGCCTACCTGAACTGTTTAGAAGGGCTTGGACATGCTTGTAAATAAAACTTTGACTGGTTTCCCTCTGAGCACTTGGCATTATATAGGTGGAATCCCAGACCCTAAACACAGATATTCCACATGGAGTGGGGGGGTGTCCTAGCAGCAGAGGTACCATGAGTAAATAACCCTTTGCATCCATGACACGCTTCATTCCTTCGAGATGATCTACCAAACCAGTCCTAGTGACAATCTTTTAAAAAAGGGTGAGAGGTCCTCCCGGCATGCTTTGAAATGATACTGAAATAAAACACTATGTAATTATTTACAGGAGATGGCGGTGTGTCAGAGCACTTGGCTGAAAATACCGTTTCCAAATAAATTTGTCGGAAGCTAGGGTTGCTCTAAAACAGAGCAAAATACATGGCCATGAAAGGCAGAGAAGAATACAGTCACTTAAGTCTGTGTGGAATCCAGTGAGGATAAAGGAAAACAAGTGAGGACATCACTCCATCACGGCCACCACCAAGCCCATCACAGGCCCTATAATTTATGACCTTGTTTCATCCTCCAGACAACCCAAGAGCATAGAGGTCACCACCCCTGGCTTCCAGCTAAGGAAGCAGAGGCTCGGCGAGGTCTGGGAATTTGCCCACACACAGCTCCTATATAACACTGTTTTCAACTCAGAGGTCTGTCTGTCTCCAAAAAGCATATATACTTTGAAAACCTACTATGTGTCTGATACCATGGTAGGTTCTGGGATGCAAGGGGAAGAAAAACCGTCCCCAGGAGGTCCCCAAGCTGGGAGGGAATACAAGCTGCTGCTGTGTAGCAGGCAGCACACCTGCTCACTGCTCATCAGGTGCCTGGGATTGTGCGAAACGTCCCCGAGTCACTATGTCAGCTGGTCCTCGCACATGCCCACTGATACAGCTATTGCTTTCCATTTTCATGTTTCTCCAGCTGTACGGTCTGAGGCTTATAGACATGAAGTAAATAGCCCTAAGTCACAGGGTTAATTAGTCATGTCTTCTGACTCCAAAATCCAGACTCTTAACTAGATCTCGGGTGTCAGACAAACGCAGCAGATGACAGACCTCGCTCAGCACCACAGAAAGGAAACAGACGTTGATGGACCTTGAGGGTGTTATGCTGAGCGAAATAAGTCAGGCAGAGAAGGACAAATATCATATGTTTGCACGTATAGGAGGATTAGGAGGAACTTGACGGAGGAACAAGGGGGAGAAGAAGGGCAGAAATGGTGGGGGAAAGGGAGAGAGGCAAACCATGAGAGACTCTTGAATGCTGACAAAAACTGAGGACTGATGGATGTGGGGGGGAGGAGGGATGGGCATGGAGGAGGGCACTTGTGGGGATGAGCA
>NW_024080709.1:2694241-2840181 GCF_003009895.1 Hyaena hyaena | reverse complement strand
GGGTTCGAGCCCCGCGTCGGGCTCTGTGCTGACTGCCAGCTCAGAGCCTGGAGCCTGTTTCAGTCTGTGACTCCCTCTCTCTCTGACCCTCCCCTGCTCACGCTGTCTCTCTCTCCTAGAAATAAATAAAACATTTTAAAAAAATATTATTTTAATATCGTTTATTGTCAAGTTGGTTTCCATATGACATCCCGTGCTCATCCTAACAAGTGCCCTCCTCCATGCCCATCACCCCCTTTCCCTTCTCCCTCAACCCCCCATCAACCCTCAGTTTGTTCTCAGAACTTAAGAGTCTCTTGTGGTTTGCCTCCCTCCCTCTCCTTAACTATTTTTTTCCCTTCCCTTCCCCTATGGTCCTCTGTTAAGTTTCTCCTGGTCCACATATGAGTGAAAACATATGGTATCTGTCTTTCTCTGCCTGTTAGGCTATTTCACTTAGCATAACACCCTCCAGGTCCATCCATGTTGCTACACATGGCCAGATTTCATTCTTTCTCATTGCCATGTAGGATTCCATTATATAAATAAACTACATCTTGATCCATTCATCCGTTGATGGACACTTAGGCTCTTTCCATGTTTTGGCTATTGTTGAGAGTGCTGCTATGAACACTGGGGTACATGTGCTCCTATGCCTCAGCACTCCTGTATCCCTTGGGTAAATTCCTAGCAGTGCTACTGCTGGGTCATAGGGGAGTTCTAGTGTTAATTTTTTGAGGAACCTCCACACTGTTTTCCAGAGGGGCTTTACCAGTTTGCATTCCTACCAACAGTGTAGGAGGGTGCCCGTTTCGGAAGTGGAGCTGAATTTCAAAGGAAGGCACGCTGATGATGAGGAGGACAGTGACAACGACAACAACAAAGATGCAGGACGATGAAGGAAGATGGGGGTGACCAGCACTGTGGATTCAATGGTATTTTCTACCAGCCCTTTTACATTCTTTATCTTGCCTCGTCCCCCAAGAAGCCTCTGGAAGTAGGTACCATCATTAGCCTCATTTACAGAGGAGGTCCAGGGTCACATGGCCATGACAGGCTGCAGCTGGGACTGGTACCCAAGTGGGGAAGTCGGACGTTGTGGCCTGTGCTGTTCGTCACTGGCTCCTACCACCCCTCTGCAAACCAGAGGTGAAAGGAACATGAGAAACATGCTCCATCTCCCGATGGGAAGAGCTGCAAAGTCACCCTGCAGGATGGGAGGCAAGGAGGGGTGCCAAACGGAGGCCATCTGTTGTAAGCACACCACATGGGTGACGGGTGGATCACATGACCCAGTGGAGGTGGACCATCTGATGAGGGGCCACACTGTTGGTAGAGAGCTCAGTCAGGCAGCTGCAAAAGTCCTGGCCTGAGTGTCTGGGGCTAACACGACGGAGGGGAGTCAAGGCTACAGAAGACACAGGAGACGGGCCACACTGGGCAGGGGCAGGCGCGCAGGAAAGGCGGTTCAAGAATGAATCCAGGAAGTTCACATCCTTATGATTGAAGGAGCAATGAGACAGCACCAGATGGAAAGGAAGCCGTGAGGAGACTGAGTCTGGGTTTCCCACGATGAAAGTAAGGCGCGAGTGGAACCAGGCAGATGCCCAGGGAGAAGCACAGACTGAACGCTGGCCTGGGGACTGGGCTCAGCGGGGTGACTGGGAAGTACCTAAAAGAAATAGCGTGTAAGCTCCCATCGGTCAGGCTCTTTGTTGCAAACAAGTGATTCTGGCTAGTTATCAGGTTGCTGGGACTCAAAGAAAGCTGGAGAACTAGGTGGTAAGGCTCAAAGGGCAGAGGCAGCACCTCAAATCACGTGCAAAAATGCTTGCAGGGAGAGACACCGGCCGGGATGCGCCCCCAGCCCCAGCCTGCCCTCTGACACTGCAGACGGCCCTGCTAGGTACTAGGAACGCCAGGACCCTGCCCGCTGCTGCCCCTGGAATGTGGGGGTAGCTGGAACCCCTCCCAATGACAGATCCCGCCTCTTCCCTGTTTGTAGCTGAAGTTTCAAAACCTGCTTCAGGTGGGTCTGAGTGGCTGAAACCGGGTCACACGCTTAGTCCTAGTGGCAAAGGGATGCCAAGAAGAGCATCGTGGCATCGGCATCGGGCTTCAGCCACGGCAGGGGGTTTCTGCCTCCCTGCGGAGGAAAAGTGGGGCTCAAAGGTACAGGGAGGTCAGGCGTAAACATCCACCACAAGCATCTGGCTCTGTCTTTTCTAAATAATTGATTAAATCTGCCTTTCGCAGGTAGAAACATCTTTACATGTCTCAGAGTGAACAGAGTTTAACGTGGTGACTTTAAGAGTCTGAAGAAGATGGTGGCCTTCATCACTGGTGAGTCTAGGGGCTGCTAGGATGAGATGAAATGGTCAAATTTTTTGGGCTGCTGGGGGCTCAGTGGTCCTGGTGCGGGCTGTCAGCAGGCCTGGTCACCAGGAGTAAGAAAGCTGTCCCTGAGAACCCGGCATGGGGTTTCTGCTGGCAGTGCAGAGCTTGCTTCGGATCTTCTGTCCCCTCCCCCCCAAATAAAAAATAAGTGAACGTTAAAAAAGAAAGAGACACAGCTACCTTCCATTCAGAGCTGCTGCAAAGCTCCCACAGTATGTGGTAAGGGTTTGGAGATCCTTGGGTTCTGGACTCTGGGGACCATTTTTAATTTACCGGTAAGTGAAATTTTAAAATGTGACATCTTTGAGTACCGCTGTCCTGGTCTATTAAACAAAGAAAATCAACTCCCATGACAATATCATCCTATTAACCTCAACCTGATAATGCTGATGCGGCCCTGGGCTCGCAGGATGGCCGGAACTGCCAAAAAACGGCGCCTGTTTCCACGCGCACAGCCCTGTGCGGCCTCGTCCTTAAATGGACAGAGAGACAGACCGTTTTGTATTCTGTAGGTATAGATCCACGCAGGGGTGGCCGTCATCACATTCAAGTCGGGAACACTCGTCCCCCACCCACCTTCCCCTAGTTCTCATGCAGCCTTGGCCCATCGTCCCATTCTCTCTAGGACGTCTGTGCTCTGCAAAGGTCCAGTCACAGGAGCCTGCGCTCTGACTTACGGGGCTGGGCTCAGCCCCCGCGTCCCAAGACCAGCTGGGCGGTGCTGGGAGAGCCATCACACCTGGCCGTTTGCTCGTCCGGAGGAAGGGAAAAGAATACCATGACCTCATAATAACACAGCTGCTGGTGGCCCTCCACTACCCCGAGTCCTACTATTTACGGTGACAAGATCTTCCCAGTGTCTGTGGCCACTTCAGTTTACCTAACGATAAGGAATGAACCAGGAAATGCTGTTTCTGAAGTGATGGATGGAAGGAAGGGAGGGAGGGAGGCAGGGAGGAAGAGAAAGGAAGAAGAAAAGAGGGCTACATATCAACTCCGTGAAACCTATTTAGTTTCCAATGTTTTCAGACAAACTATCCTTAACAAAAACTGTGAAGAGTTAAGAGTTAAGTCTTAGAGACAGATTCTCGACTGTTCAGGACAGTGAACTGGGGCTTACCTGAGGCAGGGAGAGCGGCACTGTCCACCCTCCCTTCTCGTTCATGCCCTGGACTTCCACCTCTGCATTAAAAACACCCTCTCCTTTATTTGTACTTTTTCAGAGTGGGAGTGAGGTTCATTCATAGAAGACAGCAAATTTGATTTTGTGGGTCACCAGGGATACTGTTTAGGAATAGGATAAAAATACTAAAATGTACTCATTGTACCACATATTAGGACAAAGGCTCACTTTTCTTAGTATTACCATTTGACTCAATAATCTACTTCTTTTTGAAATACATTATATATATATATATATATATAAATGTTTATTAATTCATGAGAGACAGAGAGCATGTGCACAAGCAAGGGAGGGGCAGAGAGACAGGGAGACACAGAGTCCAAAGCAGGCTCCAGGCTCTGAGCTGTCAGCACAGAGCCCGACGCGGGGCCTGAACTCATGAACCGTGAGATCATGACCTGATCCGAAGTCAGAAACTCAATCAACTGAGCCACCTGAGTGTCCTTATATGTATTTTTAAATTTAAATCCAAGTTGGTTAACATACAGTTGAGTTTAATAATGACTTCAGGAATAGAATTTAGTGATTCACCACTTACATATGATTCCTGGAACTCATCCCAACAAGTGCCCTCCTGAATGCCCATTGCCCATTTAGCCCATCCCTCCACCAATACCTCTCCAGCAACCCTCAGTTTGTTCTCTGTATTTAAGAGTCTCTTGGGGCGCCTGGGTGGCTTAGTCGGTTAAGCGTCCGACTTTCGCTTAGGTCATGATCTCGCGGTTCGTGGGTTCGAGCCCCGCGTCGGGCTCTGTGCTGACTGCCAGCTCAGAGCCTGGAGCCTATTTCAGAGTCTGTATCTCCCTCTCTCTCTGACCCTCCCCTGCTCACGCTGTCTTTCTCTCTCTCCTAGAAATAAATAAAAATATATTAAAAAAAAAAAAAAGAGTCTCTTAGGGTTTATCTCCCGCTCTGCTTTTATCTTATTTTTGCATCCCTTCCCCTATGTTCATGTTTTGTTAAATTCCACATATGAGTGAAATCATATCTTTCTCTGACTTATTTTGCTTAGCATAATAACCTCCATTTCCATCCACGTTGTTGCAAATGGCAAGATTTCATTCTTTTTCATCACCAAGTAATATTCCATCGTGTGTATACACCACATCTTCTCTAGTCATTCGTTGGGCGAGGACATCCAGGCTCTTTCCAAAACTCAACAATCTACTAAGAATTTATCTCACAGGCCAACAACAAAAGGTAGATAAACAGAACATGGTCCGTCCACATGACGCAATATTATTCAGACATGAAAAGGAAGCAAGCACTGACATGTGCCGCAACACGGACAAACCTTGAAAACACGGTGCTCGGTGAAAGACGCCAGTCACAAAGGACTGAGTGCTGCAGGATTCCATTCATATGCAACGTCCAGAGCCGGCAAATCCATAGAGGCTCAGAGTATGCTAGCGGTTGAGAAGGGCCATGGGTGGGGACAGGGGTGGAGGGAAATAGCAAATGACTGCTAACGGGTACAAAGCTTCTTCTGGGATTGATGGAAACGTTCCGAGGTGGATGGTGGTGGCAGTTGCACAGCTCCGTGAATACAGATGAAACCACTGAACTGTACACTTTAAATGGGTGAATTATACGGTATGGGAATTATATCTCAATAACAAGCTCTCATTTTAAAAAAAACCCACTGGCAGGAATAATTGTGATTATTGTACGATGGTATTAAATTCCAAACTGCATTCTAAGCACTTTTTAAAGTTTTATGAGAAGCCTGTGAAATACCGTTATCATCTACGTTTTACAGACAAGGAAACTCAGCCCCAGAGGGAGGTAATTTGCCCGAGTTTATCCGGATGGTAAACAAGGGGTCCAGGATTTAAGTTAAGCAAGCGGACTTCACAGCCATATTCTTAAGAGCTGCACGTGTACACAGAGGTGCGGGTTCAAGCAGGGGCCCTACGGTACTGGTCACGACAGAACACAGGACACAGCCAAATGCCCACCAGTCGGGGACAGATGACACACTCTGGTATCTCCTGCCCTGAAAACAGCAACGGGCATCTGTACACCCAGCCATGGAAGACAACAGAAAACAACAGAAATGAATGCTGGGTCTTCTTTCCTCCCATACTGTTTTTTTACAGAACACTACACGTGCGTGTATGTATGCTTACTGCCGTTGTATCATTTTTCATGAAAAACAAATGCGGTATCCTCGGAGGGGAAGTACATCAGTGGTGGCAGGGGCGCTGACTATTTTTCCTGATACTTTTTGGATTTGATGTGACTGTTGAACCCTTGAGCATGGCGGGCTACCCAAGACTACTCCAGAGTCATGGACAAGCCTTCCCTCACAGCCGCCAGCACTCACGAAGGCCACCGGATTATTCCATTTGTGCGGCCTCTTGCTCACCACCCCCTCCCTGGCCTGCCTGGACGCCTCCTGCGGCTATTACAGGCACTGGGCTTATCTGTCGCTAAGTTGGATGGGGTACAGAAGCAGACCCCCCCATACTTTCCTGCTGTGCCTGATCAGACAAATGAGTCGACGAATTATAGTCGAGTGACCCGACTTGGATGGGCGATGGTCAAGGCCAGAACAGACCAGGGGAGCGGGAGGACACTACTCTGGGGGACATGGGGACTGGGGACTGCACGGCACAAGCAGCCTTGAGTGGAAACTTAAGAAAATGATTTATTCCTTCCAATTAAAAACATTTAGTTTCATCTAGGGCCGGTAAATTTATAGAGCCATAATCCCATCTCGAATCTTTTCCATTATCTTTTCCTAATTAATTGAGGTATGTAAATTCATGGATCTAAAACTTTGCAAGACTAAGCATTGCTCACGGAGTGATGTGGAGCCACGCCGCCAACAGATCAAGCTTAATCAGGTTCTACCGCTTTTTAAATTATACATGTTATTAGACAAAATTCATTTAATTTTGCATCTAACAGCTACAGCTTATTACACTGGCTGCTCCCAGACGTTTACTGAAACTCAGTGCTGAATATGTACAATGAACCGACTTAGGGTATGATTAATAAACTGCTCGACGTAATTGGGGGCTTTGGTAAGGTATGGAACGTGCTTCAATGTGTTTTCGGGGGAGAAAAAAAAAGATGAAGGAAAGAAAGTCTATTATCCAAGTGAAATTTCTACAGTTGCTACCTTACAGATCAATATAAAATTTCTTCACAAGAATATTTATGGATTACGACAGCAGTATTTCACCCAAATAATACATAAAAGAAGGAAGGGATAGTAAATTTTTTATACAACCCAAATAATATATATTCAAAAGGACTCACCATGGTTTTCCAATAAACTATGCAGGAACTAGAGGGAACAATCTAGAATTCCAAACATGCAGGGGAGTCTCTAAATTCTGAGGGTTACAAAACAGGCAGCCTCTGCAGTTCTGGCACTTAAACGCGCTGCGTTTCCAAGTCTCGTTATTTTTGTCATTTCACATCCTAATCACTTGACCAATTACCTGATAATTGAACCCCTTTGGGATCATGCTCCTTTTTTGTATTCCATTTAGTTGCAGAAAATAGGCCCATCAAAGAGGTGAAATGTCCCAATTCGGGGAAATGAGTGTTTAGAGCAGAAAAACAATGAGAGCAGAGGTATGAATATTTCAATCAGCTAGGTGCGGAGCTTCGGAAGACGTGGGTTCCATACAACAAGGTCCATTTGCCGGGGCATTCCACAAGCTTCTGCAACATCCACCCACTGTCCCTGGAAAGCCCCTAGGGCAGGGCGGAGGCTGGAGTGGGCTCCAGAGCAGACCCCCACAGGTTCTCTGATGAATGGCCTCTGTTCACCTCCCCTCCAGAGAAAGTGTCCTCGGACAGAAGCTGAACGCAGGAGCAGTCAGCTCCTTGGTTCCTTAACCTTTTGAGTCACGGCGCCCTTGCGGGATCGGACGAAAGCTACAGACCTTCTCCCCACTCCACTCCCCAATACATCTATGCAGATATACTGGATGTTGCCCAGTATTAATGGGGCTCACTGGCTGGATGAAGCCTACTAATGGACTGAACAGCCAGTTTAAGAAACTAGGCCCGGGGTGCCTGGTTGGCTCATTCGGTTGAGCTTCTGACTTCAGCTCAGGTCATGATCTCACGGTCCGTGGGTTCGAGCCCCACATCGGGCTCTGTGCTGACAGCTAGCTCAGAGCCTGGAGCCTGTTTCAGATTCTGTGTCTCCCTCTCTCTCTGACCTTCCCTTGCTCATGCTGTGTCTCTCTCTCTCTCAGAAATAAAACATTAAAAAAAATGTAGTAAGAAACTGGACTCCAGCAGTCCCCCTGCCAGACATGACATTACTTAGTGCCCCAGAAAGCAATCCTCATAGAATCTTTCTTTCAAATCTAAGACCTTCTAGAAAAAGCTGTGTCCCCCTTAGATACGGGTTTGATTTTATTTCTTTGACAACGGTCTTTATTCCCTCTGGCTAAACCACCACCTTATCAACCACAATGGCGCTTAAGATCTGCCTATTTGTTTCGGCCTCCCCTTCCTCTACTCTTGACTTCACACATGAACTTATATTTTCCTTGGTCCTGACTGGTTGTTTCTTACTTCTGTTTCTTCCTTGTGTGCTTCTGTTCATTTTTAGCCTTCCCAAATACTTCATGCGACCAACAAACCAACCAGGCTTTCTCAACTTTAAGTTTTTGATCCAAACACTGGAAACCAGAGAGAAAGAATACAGACATTCTTCTCCCCTTAATCAAAAGGCAATTGTTCAGTAGCTCCTCTTACTCGGCTCCAGTCATGCCTTTTCACCGAATAATCACATCCACATTTCCGTAGCCATAATTAAGAAGCCTTTTAGCCTTTAATTAAAGGGAGAGTTTCTGCCACTGGGTTTATACTTGGTGGATTAAAATATCCACAAGTTGACTGGGAAGAGGCGGCGCCAGCCGGCAAACCACAGGCGGTCCATATGTGCACACGGACAAGGGCTCTGAATCAGGGGCCCACAGGGATCTGGGAACCTACATGGGAAAAAAAAAAAAACTGCACTTCACTAACCTCTGATGTTTAGCATGTCCTCCCACTGTTAAGTTACACGGAAAATCACAGAGGTCTCACTGAGGCTCCTGTGACTGTCACCAACAGAAGCCACGAGGATTTTTCACATCCCACGACAGCTGCTGTACACACGGTGTGGCATCGTGGAAGCTCGGCACCACTTTGACATCACGGGAGTCAGTGGCCCTGCTGTTAGACTGTGTTGTGTAATACATCAACAACGGAGTACACATTTGACGTTACAGAATAATATAAAAGTATTTTGAGAAGCGTATTTTAGCGTGACTGGTTTCCTCTGGAATCCTATGCATTTTATTTTGCGCACTTCAACACATCATTCTGAGTGGTGGTCCAGAGGTGGTCTGCCACCCTGCCAGAGGGACTCAGGGCACAAACCAGGTTAGGATGCCCTGACAGGGGACAGAGAGTTGACACGGCCTGCAGCGAGCACGGCCCCTCTGCGGAGAGGCCATGTGGCACGCCCCTGGGGGAAGAGACAGTCACGGGTGCCAGCAAGGCTGCTGCTGATCACACACCTAATCAGAAACAACTTTTCAAGTAATGCTCCAAGCTCCCTAATTAGTAATATTAGGTAAATTAGTTCAAACCACTTTCAATCAGCCTTGACAGAAGGAAGGTATTGTCGCTGATTGCCTACATGCTTTAACAGGCTCATAATGGATGTGAAGGACCTAAGGAGCCGCGGGGCTGGCTGATTGCTCAGGTTACCAGGGCTCGGCATTCACTACCCACAACCTGCCGGAAGGGCAGGCGGAGGCTCACGGCCCCGCCCACTCCAGGGTCTGGGGATCCCCGATCCCAGGCATAGCACTGTCCTGCACTCGTGTAACCCTTCATGTTGCTGGCTGGTAAGCTGTATGGTAAAGTGTCTTCAAATCCTGGCATTTCCTGGATCCTGGAGTAGGCACTTAAAATGAAAAATGCAGGGCTAATCACACAGGTGACGAAAACAACAGAAGTTAACCGAGCTTTTCAACAACAGCAAGAAATCCTACTGTGACGGGACAAGAGGGTGTTGGTTCAATGGAAACTTTCTGAATTGTAATGGCGGGGTGAGCAGTGCAGGCACTTGCATGACAGGGACTTAGATGCTGGTGGCACAGAAGAGATCACGTGGACGTGTGGGTCAATCCCTGAGAGATGTCCTTTGGGGAAGCACGCAGCAAACTGGCTGGTGTTCACGTCATGCAAAATGCCACAGCGGACCCCAAACCCGGCCAATCCATCTGACTTCAAGCATGTCCGATGGCAGCACTCTTTAGATCAGCTCCAATAGGAGATTATCACTCCTAGTTCTGACCAGGGGAGAGGATTAACCAATTACAAGATCTCATCCATGGAAGGCAATGCCCTTATTAAAAGCCTGATATAAACCTCTACATAGCAACATAAAAGGATTTTCTGAGTAGACAGAAGGAGAAAAAAGAAGTCACAGAACAATGTGCACAGAATAATGACATTTATAAGACAAGGTTACTTACATATGGGGACCCCAAGGGCAGGGCTTGGGTGAGGTTACACAGTTTACTCTAAACATAGATGCTAAATCTTTACAAAGGGATCATATTCACATATCAGTTATTGCATTTAATAGTCTAATGAAACAGTAAGAATGCAGATTTGTATCAACCCAAGTTTGTATACTACAAAAGATCAGAGTGACAAGGGGGAAAAAAAAGAATGTCATCTTTCCATGTGCCCCTTATTTCTAGGTCAAGCAAGGACTTTTGTCTGTTTTATTCACAAGCACCCAGAACACTGCCTGTGCAAAGTGAGCACTCAGGGAGAGACCTGGTAATAAATGAATTGAGTTTTCATTTAATTCAGAAACTTGTCCCGGGTGCCTCCCATTTGCTGGCCACTTGTTAAGCATCACGGGAAACACGGAGTGATTCCTCTGACCTGCATTCAGCGAATGCCTTTGCCACGCTCCAAAGCGTTGCGTGGGGGGTGAAAACACACAGCCAACACAAGCCCACCCCCCACTGCCCTGGAGGAACTCAGGATGAAGCTCGGAGGAAGGTGAACTCATAGAGGCTGCAGGGATATGCTAAGGCCTCTCTTCCTGGCCAGAGCCTTAATCTTCGCTTTGTTTCTCAAGGCCTCTGAGGCTCTGCTTATCATAGTCTGTCTTGCACCAGAATTATGTTCATGTGTTTGGTGCCTGCCCAGCTGGGGGAGAATGAATACCAACCCTCCTGGATTACGTGAACAAAGGAAGGGCACACGGCTTGCTCTGTGCCTGAAGCCCAGCGCACCAAAGCACTTCATCTTTGCTCGGTGGCTTCCTTTCCCAACCGTATCCCTTCATCACAGAATTAGGAATCTCCAAGTGGGGAAGGTGTCTCGAGGGTCATTCGCCCATTGTGACTCCTATCTGGACCTTGGCCTACCTGGTCACATCTCATTTAAGGCAAAGGGCTACCAAACTGGATGAAAAATCCTTTCTCAGGTTTCACTTGGGTCTTTTCAGAAAAACCACAATCCCGTGTACCAGCAATTCTACTTTACATTCCCACAACATCTCCCCATTCCTAACCACCACTCCGCGTACATTCCTTTACTTCCCGGCCCTTTACAGCCATATCTGCAGACGCCCAGCCCTTCTCTGCCTTGAAGACTTTTCCACCTAAGTGGATTAGTCTGCGCTTACCTATAGCAAACATCGCCTCGGTGCACACATCCTCTCCTTCAATTTGTCAGAGTCATTTCTGAACGCAGTTCCATTTTCATAAATGGTGCCCAAAATTCAAACAGGAGATGCCTGGGATCATTTTAACTTTGAAACTAAAATGCAGCCGCCGTGCAGTGGGTGTGCAGAAGTCACCTCAGGAGAAGGTTCAATTGGAGGGATGGAAAAAGCCTTGGGTTTCTAGTGATGAAAGGTTTCTTCATCCATAAATCCAAAATTATCAATATTGCAGATCCGTGTGCTCTTATCTAAACCCGAGGGGCCAGATCTGCTTTGACGGTTGAAGTTCTGCAAACTTTAAAAACAGCACTACTGAGTGTGGGGCACATACTGAATAACCCCTGGAGCTGGGTCTCGGGCAACACCCCCTAATGGAGCATGGTAATATTCTGCTGGCAAAACACATGAATATTCCCACTAAGTAGGATAAAGAAAGACTATAAATATCCCCATGTCAGTTCAGGTCAATTTTGCTGCCAATTGAGTTAGTTTTCAAACTTGAGAAAAACTCTTAGTTTTCAGAGCTTTCTGGACTTTGGAATAGCAGATAAGGGATTATGCACATGGACGTGACCCAAATTAAGGAACCTGTCCTTGCTCTCCCGACCATTCCACATAAAGGTCCTTTTCAAGCATATATGGGTGGCTGTATTCCTGAATGTTCTGGACAAGTTCTGTTTTGTTGTAGTTGTTCAAGCTGTTGTTCAGAGAGCAAAACAAGAGCCACAAACTTACAACATCTCCCTGGGAAGGCTGAGCCTGGGCAGCCTGGAGTGACAGTCCCCTGGTGAAGCACCATTATCTGTAACAGTTGAAGGGAATGCCCACACGCCACCAGTGGACACACGAAATTTGTACCTAATGCAAAAAACACGGGGCCTGGTACATATTCGTCCAGCAGGTGCTTCTCAAACGTAATTGTCCGAAAGTAATAAGACCTGGGGCTCTTATCAAAAATGCCGATTCTGTCTCATCAGATCTGGGTGGGGCAGAAATTCTACATTTCAAACAAGCTCTTGATTGCTATCCTGGGGACACCCTTTGAGCAGGGGGGCTGCACTGTGAAGGGTACGAGGTTTGAACACAGCCGGGCCGGAGTTAGTTCCTGACTCCACCACTTACAAGCTGAGTGACCCCAGGAAAAGTATTTAACTACTCTGAGCCAGTTCTGACCACCGGTTCAAATGGAAATAACAATGACACACTCTTTTCGTGACTACAATGGGTAGGTGAGCTAGCAGCGCTGTTCCTCGCATATACCCTGAACCGCATCCCATGTCATCTGTGGTAGGCTGAATAATGGCCTCCAAAGACATCCATGTCCCAATCCTAGGAACCTGTGAATATGTTATCTTGAAGGGTAAAAAGGGAATTTGCAGATGTGATAAGATCTTGAGACGGAGAAGCTATCCTGGGTTACTGGAGTAAGCCAATAACCACAAGGGTGTTTATAAGAAAGAAGCAGGAAGGTAGGTTTAAGGGAGACAATATGGGGGCACCTGGCTGGCTCAGTCGGTTGAGCATCCGACTCTTGATTTCAGCTCAGGTCATGATCAGAGGGTAGTAGATTGAGGCTTAAGATCCTCTCCTTCTCTGCCCTCCCCCGCTCACTCTCTCCCTTTCGCTCTCAAAAAAAAAAAAAAAAAATAAGTAAATAGAAGATAAGAGGATGAATCAAAGGTCAGAGAAGAGAGAAGACGCTATGCTGCTGGCTTTGAAGACAGGAGGGAGTAGCCATGACCCAAGAAAGGTGACCAGCCTCTAGAAGCTGGAACCCATTGAAGGCCACAGCCCTGCTGCCCCACTCTGGACTTCTGACCTCCAAGACTGTAGGCAAATCAATCTGTGTTGTTCCAAGCCACTAAGCTTGCAGTAGTTTGTCACAGAAGCCATTCGAAACTCACACACCTCGTACTGGATCAAGGCTAATGCAGGCTTGCCTTGCTTTACGTAACAGGACTTCCAGAGGCCGAATCATTCATGGATACGAAATCATGTAACAGCTGCCCAAAGCAGAGGTCCACACACAAAGAACTCTTCAAGGAGCCTTTATATCCAGGGAAGAATTTGTCCCACACTATCTGTTTTATTTCGTTGTGGCCAATTTTTAATCAACAGGCCAGACACACACACACTTATAACAAACTGTTCTACAGGCTGAAAGGACCCCTTGTACTCTAATGGCATCATCGCATTCCCATCTGTCAACTCCTCACATGACTGCCAGGGCTGACCAAGGTTCCCACGGACAGTACCATGGAGTCGGAGCCTCCACGTCAGGGAGACCAAACAAAGTAACCCTGGGCTTCAACAAGAAGGACTGGAAATCAATGGTCTCAATACCTGCACAAATCTCCATCTGCTACAGATAATGTGGTTTATCCCACAGAGAAGCTTCGTCAAATAAGAAAATACCCAGGTAACCAGAAAGACATCTGCAGGATGAAAACACGTGTTTCAAAACTAACTGGACTTTGTCCTGCATTTCTCAGGCTTTCCCTGCAGGCCCTGGAACCGTCTCTGCCCTTGTGCTTCCTTCATCACATCAGACTCTGCGCTCCATGGCAGGGCCACTCGCTCATCTCCAACCACTATATCCACAGCACCCGGCACCGCAACCAGCACTCAGCATGCACAAGCCAAGTACTTGTAGGTGAACAAATATTACGATGAATCTTTATTTTTTTTTAATTTTTTAAACATTTATTCAGTTTTGAGAGACAGAGAGAGACAGAGCATGAGCGGAGGAGGGGCAGAGAGAGAGGGAAGCACGGAGTCGGAAGCAGGCTCCAGGCTCGAAGCTGTCAACACAGAACCCGAGGTGGGGCTCGAACCCATGAACCGCAAGATCATGACCTGAGCAGAAGTCAGACACTCAACCGACTGAGCCAGCCAGGCGCCCCACGATGAATATTTATAATGGAAAAGTGCATTATGACTTTCATTAGAAAGAGCATTATTCATAAAGTTCTTTTTCTCCAGTTTGAACTTAAAACTACTTGGCCCAAGATATTATTTATAGTAGAATTAAAAGTATGCTTTCTGATTTTATTTGCCTATTAATATATGCATCTGATAATTAACAATGTGCTAAGCAGTCAAAGCAAATAATTACTTTTCTAGTGTCTGCTCCTGCCTATGAGCTAAATGAGGAGGAAGCCACTAATTGCATATTAAAAAATGGTAACTAGCTTTAAAACGTTCTGTTTAATCTCAGACCACAATATTCAAAACAGTTACAGTCTCTCCACTGGCTCAGTTACAACCACCCAAAACAGTCCAACCCTTCAGAACAGTTACAAATTCTCCTCGGGTCACATTGAATAAAAAATATGTCTTCAAAAGATTGCCAGTTCACATTTACAAGGCCTTCTGTCCAACGGGAAAAGTTGAGCATAAAAACCGTATCTGTTAATTTACTATGCTCGGTACATTTTATTGAAGCAGCAGTGAAATTGCATGGAGAGCTTTTATTTTAAGTCTTATTTTGAAATATGACTGAATGCATTAATGTAATTGAGAACAAGTCAGTAAACATCTACAAAAACATGTTATATAATTCTAGAGAGTCCTATAACATTTCTATTTTCGAAGGAAAGAAACCGCTGGACATAAAAATAGTATAACTGGAATGTGACCTTCAAGTGTCCAGTAAAAGCAGAAGTTTGCTCCCTGGACGGTCCAGAGTGATAGACCTAGCTGAAGCTACAGGGCACACTGGGCCAAATGATTCCAAAGCACCCAGCTAACAGCAAATCAGACCTTCAGGAAATAGCATGAATCTGGCCGACTGGCAGATTACCCTGGTTTTACCTTGTCGACCTCTGAGTCCTACTATGATTTCTAACTCCTTTAGAAACTGGGGCACTCAGGGGCATCTGGGTGGCTCAGCTGGTTAAGCATCCAACTTCGGCTCAGGTCATGATCTCGTGGTAAGTGGGTTCGAGCCCTGCACTGGGCTCTGTGCTGACAGCTCAGAGCCTGGAGCCTGCTTCAGATTCTGTGTCTCCCTCTCTCTCTGCCCCTCTCCTGCTAACACACACACTCTCTCTTTATGTCAAGAATAAACAAACATTAAAAAGAAAGAAAGAAAGAAACTGGGGCATCCTACAGTCACCAAGGGTGGCCGAGTGTGAATGTGCGTCTGCCCCAAGCTGCTGAGATGTCCTCCACCCGCACCTGTCCCTGTACGGTGCAGCCCCAGAAGGTGGACGTTTTGAACGCTTACTGCACCACTGGGCTCTGAAACGGCGGCTCTGAGAAGGTAAGGGGTCTGTCCAGGTGTACCCAGCACATCAACGGCAAGTGTGGGGCTGGCGCCGGCCCTAGCTCAGGTCTCTATCCACTGCTTTATGTTCCTTCTTTCCCACCTTGCCGCCTTTGTAGAAGCCCAACAGCAGGGCTGGCGGATTCTCTGCGGGTGATCACCCTGGGTTCCACTCGGTAGAACCCAAAGCCATGGGCGTGTCCACATTCATGACTCTGCACAAAATATGTGTAAACAGAGAATAAGGGGAAGTTCTGAGGGTTCTCCTGCTCCCTACACTCATTGGACTTTGGGGAGAGTGATTCTGGGAAGCTCTTTTTCTGTTCTCACATCTTTACTTTGGGTCTGTTCTGGAAAGGCAGGCTGCCAGACAAGTGAACCTTGAAAAACGAATGCACCCAATCTACCATAGCAAGCCTCGGCTTGTAAAGGCACCGGAAAACACAGCAGGACCCAGAGCCCTGGTTCACAAGATAGTATTGGCTAAAGCCAACATGTGCGGCCACTGGAGTGTTTTCTGGAATGGCTTTCAGGCCACTGCTGCTCCAAGAGCAGAGACCACCGAGCCACGAAGAGTGGCCACGGGAGTCCACTCTACCTCTCTGACGGGCAGGCGGCAGTTCCACCTGCTTATACTTGCTCCCTGGGCTTTATTCTTGCCTGGGAGAGAAGGTATCAGAGGAAGAACCAAAAATGCAAGAGAGTTCTAGAAGGCATCTGTTGTTTTTACATTCTAGCTCACTGTTCTTGAGGGGAACCATCCTGCTCTTCAGACCACATTTGCTGCAATGGAAATGAGTCCACACCCTGGCTTCGAGGGGCCTCAAGAGCAGGATGAAGGGTGAGTGTCAGTTTGGGACTTTGACTGGACCACCAAGAATAAGACACTTTCTTTGAGTCGTGGTCTTTGGTAGGAGCTCCCAGGAGACACTACCTAGAGGCAGCCTGCCGAAAAATGCAATCAACCCAGAGGAAAGCAGGCCTGAGCAAGAGACCAAGTCCTGATCACAACCTCTAAGCTTCTGGATCCAGCCATACCTGAAGCCCAGATAGGCCCCTGGACTTTACGGTCCCATAAAAGAACACGTATCTTTAATTTAAAAAAAATAGGGGTGCCCGGGTGGCTCAGTTGGTTAAGCATCCAATTCTGGCTCACATCATGATCTCACAGTTTGGGGGTTCAAGCCCCGCGTCGGGCTCTGTGCTGACAGTGTGGAGCCTGGAGCCTGCTTCGGATTCTGTCTCCCTCTCTCTCTGCCCCTCCCCACTCCTGCTCTTTCTTTCAAAAATAAATAAAAACATTAAAAATTTTAATAAAAAAATAATAATAATAATCCAGTTTAAGTTAGATTTCTGTCACTTGCAAATGAAAAAGCACTAACAAGTACAGGAGAAATTAAAGCGTAAGAAGGGGAACAAGACAGGATCACATTTATGGATGTGGTATCTGGAAGCAGTTCAAGTTTGTCCCCTGGAAATGAGGGGGCGCATGGGAATCTGTTCCATTTTTCATAGTAAGTTCAGATCATCAGAACTGTAGCTCTGCCTAATTACTGTGATTAATCTCGCCAAATTCTAAATATAAAATGAGCATGTGTTTTCTGATGTTCAAGGATACTCCCTCCAACAGCCATGGAGGGAAGGAGCGAGCCATTACCGAGTCAGGACGTCTCTTTAAGAGAAGTCTGCTCTTCTGCCCAGGTGCAGTCATGAGGGGAGGAAGAAGCGGTGGTCGCAGCAGCCGCCCCCCCCCCCCCCGGTATGAGTCTTACCCGGCATGGCGTGGATGAGGTCCCCGCAGAGAACAAAGAATCTGGGTTTGGGCTTCAACTTGTTGATGGCCTCAACAGCTTGCTCGGTTAGACGGATCTCCTGCCCCCACTCGTCACCGCCGCT
This sequence comes from Hyaena hyaena, assembly GCF_003009895.1. Taxonomy (NCBI): domain Eukaryota; kingdom Metazoa; phylum Chordata; class Mammalia; order Carnivora; family Hyaenidae; genus Hyaena; species Hyaena hyaena. The sequence continues at coordinate 2,822,745 of NW_024080709.1, read as the reverse complement.
GTCACAGTTCCCAGTGGACCAGGCCTTCATGAGCCCAAACTGTGGGTCTGCACCTTGGATGAAGTAGAACGGGCCTTTCCATTCCCTTTCCTTTTCTTATAAAAACAAAGGAGGGGGGGAAGGGAGAGGGAAGAAATATTATAAAATCTGTCAGGGAAATCATCCAGGTTATCGTGCAAGTGGATACAATATTTTTCTTAAATTAAGTGGGTCATTTTAATAAGCTGCTGTTCAAACATACCATTTTCCTGTCATAGTCTAGAGGATTTTGATTTAGACTAATTATGCCTGGGACCTGGTGATTCCCAAAGGCCAGGAAAAACCACGTGGGCCGCAATAGCCACCCAGCCAAGCTGTTTGTTTAAAACTAGCTGGCCAAAATGGAGCTCCGAGGCAAACAGTGTGCTGTATAGAAGATATTAATGCTCAATAATCGTTTTTTAATTAGAATTAAAAATACCAGGAACTGAAAGCTGCCAGAAGTATTATATTTAAATTACTAGGTGAAGTGCTTGCAAATCCTATCTGCCAGGCTTAATGGCACAATTTGCACTGTTTAGGGGGATGTGACAGAATTTTAATTATAAAACCTGGTAGCTCTGGCTATCTGGTAGGAAACGCGGTGCCAGAAATGAAATCTCGAAATGAGTTTGTCAACGAGAAAAGGGGGAAAAAAAATTGACGCTAACATTTTTTTTTTAATGTTTTATTTATTTCTAGGAGAGAGAGAGACAGCGTGAGCAGGGGAGGGTCAGAGACAGAGGGAGTCACAGACTGAAACAGGCTCCAGGCTCTGAGCTGGCAGTCAGCACAGAGCCCGATGCGGGGCTCGAACCCACGAACCGTGAGATCATGACCTAAGCGAAAGTCGGACGCCTAACCGACTAAGCCACCCAGGCGCCCCAACGCTAACATTTCAAAGGCAGCACAATGTGGGCTTAAGCGAGGTGTGAGGCTGGGGGGTGGGGGGAGGAGGGGGGAGAGGAAGGAAGAGGGGATTCTTTATGTTCTTGGAAAGGGCGCTGCGTCACCTGAACCAAAAGTATTAGGCCTGCCCTTGCTACTGCTTCTGCTGACCCAGGCTTGGCGGGTCGCAGGCCCCCACCCTTATCAGCCCGCAGAACTGCAGGGCTCCTGCCTCAGCACAGACAGAGGGCCATTTGTGGGCACGGAGCCGTGTGGTTGTCCAACTTTTTTTTTTCCTGGTGACAGCATCCTGTCTTCGAACCAAACACAGTAGACCAGTGCTGAAAACCAGAGCTCCTTGGCCTGAGCCTGATCTCAGCACAGAGCAGTGTGAAGACCCCCCCAGGGCACAGCCCCTGTATTCATGCTCTGAGGAGGCCGAGGCCCAGAGATGCACCATGGCTTGCTTGCCTGATGGCCACTAGCGAGCGGTCCGCGGCAAGGACAAAACGACCCCACTATCTCGAGACTGTTTTCTTCTTTTCAATGAATGAGTGTATTTTGCATGTTAACTAAGTGGCATTTCCTTTGGAAGTCATGAAGACATTACGGTTTCCAAAAAGCTCCTTAGGGTCCGTTCACATCTGTAGGTTCAGTTCGTTCATTTATTCAATAAGTATTCACTGAGAGCCCACTGTTTGCCAGGCCCCATATGTGGTGCTGACAATACGTGGCTGGACCCCGACAGCCGAGGCCTCTGCTCTCCTGGGGCTCAGTCCTCAGCAGAGAGAATGACGGCAAACAAAGAAATGCACAGGGAAAGGAGCCACACCAGGAAGGTGAAGTGAAAAGCAATGGCTAATTTCAACGGGGCACCCAGGGAAGCCTCTCTCCGATATGCATCATCTAAGCTGAGATCTCAGTGGCAAAGAGCCAGTCTAACCTTTTTGAATTCCGTAGCCACCCTCCAGCCACCATACCTGGCTTGCTGTCATCTTACAGTGGACCTCTGGCTTCAGGCCTCCCTTCCTTCTCGATTCCTTTTTCAGAACTTAAAAACACAGGCGTGCGAGCTACCTGCACGTATTTATAGAACAAACTGCGCGTGCAAGTCACCCCACCAGTTCCTGACCTACAGCTCAGACTGTTAGCTGCTCAAGCAAATCACAACCAACTTGAACTCCATCTGAAAAGGGCTGCATGAAGCCCTGGCACATGCATGTCATTGGGAAGGAGGGCGATCTAGCACTACAACAGATGTGAAGTTGTATTTTCTGAGCAATTACTACGTGTGGCAGAAAGACTCCAAGAAGGTCCCAAAGATCCCTGCGTTGTGAGAGTCGCGTCCCTGTGCAATCCCCTCTAGTGTGACTTTGTTCTAAGAAGCAGAACACGGTGATGGGATGCCCCTTCAGGGATTAGGCGACACCAAGATACGGAAACAATCCAAATGCACCTCAATGGATGGACTGATAAATAAAATGTGGTCTAGATGTACAATATGCTATTATTCAGTCTTAAAAAAAAGAAGGAAATCCTGCCATTTGAAATAATATGGATGGACCTCGAGGGCATTATGCTAAGTGATATAAGTCAGCCGAAGAAAGACAAATACGGTCTGATCTCACTCATATGTGGGTTCTAATACAGTCAAAGTCATAGAAGCAGAGAGAAGAATGGTGGATGCCAGGGGCTGAGGGTTAGGGGAAATGGAAGAGGTGATGGTCAAAGGGTACAAAGTTCTAGTTCTACAAGATAAAGAAGTTTTGTAGACTTACTGTAGAGCATCATGTCCTCAGCTAACCATACTATACTGTGTACTTAAAATTTGCTACAAAGGTAGAATCTATGTGAGGTGCTCTTAGCATATACACAAAGAATAATGATGACGATGATGATAATAATGGTAAAAAAAGGTTAAAGGTAATAAATGTAATAATAATAAAGATAATAATAATAATAAAGGGTTTGGAGGAGATGAGCATGATGAGGACCTTGATAGAAGTGATGGTCCACAGGTGTGTACTTACTCCCAAACCCTTGAGGATTATTGTACATATTAAACATATACAGCTTTTTACAGCTCAACCATGTCTCAATAAAGTGGCTAAAAAGATAAAGAGAAATCAGGCTAGAAAAAAGCCATGTCTTCCATCTTGCTCATTCTCTCTCGCTCTCTCTCAGAGCCCTCACCCCAGACAAAAAAGGCTGCCGTGCAGGGACTCGGCCTCCAGAGAGGCCAACATCATAAGGAGCTGAGGCAACAACAGACCATGAAGAATGGAGGCCCTTCATGCAACAACCCAAAGGAGTGGGATCCTGCGAACCACCATGTGAGCCAACTTAGAGAAAAGGACTCTCCCTTTGTCGGGTCATCAAATGAGACCACAGCCCTGGTGGGCGCGGTGTCTGAACCCTGGGGGAGACCCTGCCACACAAGAATCTGAAGACTCCATCCCGCTAGGCGGCACTCAGATTCCGCACCAAAACCCTGAGATGACAATGAACATTTTTTGTTCCAAGTTGCCAAGTTTCAGGGTCATCGGCTACAAAGTAGTAATAGATCCTGATAGATCGGGCATTAAAGACGCGATCGGGCATTGAAGACACAGAGTCAGCAGGACTTCTTCAAGAGCTGAAGGCTGGGGTCATGAAAAAAAAATGAGATTCCCACTTGTGTTTTAAAGTTAATTGTTAGCATCAATCATTTATTTTCCTTGAATAATAACTTTTTTACACTGAACACTTTTAGCTACAGTCCTGTTTCTGAGGCAGTCTGCAGAGCTGTTTCAACTGGATAAATGAATCAGATCCAAATCAGGGAGGGGCTGTCACCCCAAGGTGGGTGCATAATCAATATCCCAAAACAAACAGAATCTATAAACAGTTTTCTACAGCAAATGTCTTCACAAATACAGTGTCCTACAACAAATAGTCATCACCTCAAAAAGTCAATAGTCCTTAGAGGTATTAAAACAAATATTTCATTATTATTTGTTTACTTAGTAAAATCTTAGAATCTCAATTTTATGACAAGGTAGAAAATAAATAGATCCGACCTGAAATGACTAACAGCTCACATACCACTGTTCTACCTTATCTACATAATGAGGGCAATTTTTCCACTCAGAGCTCTGTGTTCTCAAAAGCACATGGGTCCCTCCTGAAGCTCTGCGACAGAAGCTTTTGGTCTTGGGCCTCATCTTAATATTAACCAAGGCTGAATTAAGGGCATTTAACACTTATTATGCTTAGTTGTAGAGGGAAACTTATACCTCCTGCATCCCTCAATAGGGACAGATTTTTACATTATGGAAGTAAAGGCTTAACAACACTTGCCCTAGGGGGCGCCTGGGTGCTCAGTCGGTTAAGTGCCCGACTTCGGCTCAGGTCATGATCTCACGGTTCATGGGTTCAAGCCTTGTGCTGGGCTCCATGCTGACAGCTTGGAGCCTGGAGCCTGCTTCGGATTCTGTGTCTCCCTCTCTCTCTGCCTCTCCCCTGCTCATGCTCTGTCTCTCTCTCAAGAATAAACAAACATTAAAAACAAAAAACAAACAAAAAACCAAACACCTGCCTTAAACTATTTTGCCAAAGTCTACGGTCACACCCAGGGGAGGGCACAGGTATGAGGTGACATCTACTAGAGCCAGGGAGGGCCTGCCACACCATCCCCTGCAGGGCAGAGGTCCCACCCTGGCACGGTCCAGCTTCCCTCTTTAGACTCCCTGAAAACACTGTTTTGGCAGTTCGAGCCACCGAAGTTCAGACGTACTGAGGTCCATTCCTGAAGCACTCCAGTGCACAGAGCATTTTTTACTACTGAAAAAAAAATACACACACACACACACACACACACACACACACACACACACACTTAGGGATCCGGCAGACTTTCCGGTTTTCTTTTGATTTTCCTAGTCAAAAAACTTAACTATGCGACTGCTGGGTTAAAAGGCAAATGCTTGATAACCTCCTACCCTCCCAAGAGGGGCAAAACTGGCGGAAGTGGGGGCCGAGGGTGAGAGAGAACGTGCGTACACAGGAGAGCACCAATACAGCAAGCCACTCTGGGCGTGAAGGGCCGGGCTGGGCCTACACCTCGGCCCCGGAGTCACCAACTCAGAGCCTGCTGGGAAGACAGCGCCTCAAGCCCACCCCAGACCTACTGCCTCAGTAGGCAGAGTCTGCATTTTAATAAATCTCCACGATCTGTGTGGAAATCCAAGTTTGAGAAGCACTGACCTGTAACTAATCAAGGAACTGCCTAAATGTGCTTGATCAGAAACAAGTGCAAAGGGACTTTGGTTTCCCTCAACTGAAATAACTGCTTGGAGGATTTGTTATTGTTTTTGCACAGTTTCCTATTCCTTTTTAGGTCCCTGTCTATGTCCAATTCAGGTAATTTCCAAAATCGATAAAAGAATGCGGTCAAGGACCCTAACTGGGGACTATTATAAGGCCAAGGTCAAACTTTGCGTACTTGTAGAATAAATGCATTAAAGGATAAAGTAAGCGATTAAACTAAGACCTCATTTCTGAGCTTGGTGGTACCAAAATAAGGCTATCATCTTTTGAAACATCTGACACAAACTTCTAGTAACGTCCATTGGGTACTTACTGTTGATACATCATAAAGCATACATGTGTTTACCTAAAACACCTAAATCCTCCATAAATAAGAATGTACACAGTGAACTGAATTTTTTCAATGTTAATTTTTATAACAAATCTGAAGAGCTGGTGTAGTAGCTGCTGCTATTGTAGCAAATGAGCACAGATGTAGTAGCCTGAAATGGTACATGGTCATTATGTCAGTTTCTGTGGGGTGGGGATCTAGGTATGGCTTAGCTGGGTCCTCTGTTCAGGGTCTCCCACAAGCCGCGATTAAAGTGTCAGCCAGTGCTGAGGTCTCATACGAAGGCTCAAACAGGGCAGGACCTACTTCCAAGCTCACTTATGGGGCTGTTGACTAGATTCCTTGCTGGCTGTAGACCAGAAGCTACCATTCAGTTCCTTGACATGGGGGCTTCTCCAACATGGCCACTGGTAACAGGGAAACTTGCTTCATCAAAGCCTGCAAGGGAGAGGGTCTGCTAGCAAGGGAATTTATAATCCTATGTAACCTGGTGACGGAAGTGATATCCCATCACTGTGCTGTGTTTTATTCATTATAATCCAGTTGCAAGAGCAGCCCACCCTCAAGGACAGAGGATCACATAGGCCATGAATACTAGTAGGTGGGGATCGTTGGGACCATCTGAGAGTCTGTCTGCCACAGAGGGTGATATTCAACAAGGCCTAGCCTCACACAACCACATGTTTACACCTGACCCTCCTGCCCTGAGCTGTGTGAGCCCATTCACTGCAGTCCATCCCAGGGAGGCTGAAGGCTTACCTTATAGAAGCCATCCTTTATCCCACTAAAGTACTGGAAATTTTCAATGTGGGAGGGACTTGCAGAATTACCAACCCCCTTATTTAACCAACAAGGGATACTGAGGCCTGGCTAGGAATCTCGGTCACAGGTCAAGTTCAAGACCACACAGTTAATCCAAGATCTCAGTGCTGTGGGGCTGGCTTGGAGAGGACAGAGCCAAAAAGGAGATGGGATGTGCCCTGGGCTGCCTCAAGCCGTCCACCTCCATAAAGACATTTTTATCTCCAAAAAGTTTCCTTTGAACGGAACATCTTGGTAAATAAGAAAACTGTACACAAAGAAGATGCTGGCAGGTTTTCCCCTGTAGGCTGTGATGCTCACAGTTCCTGCCAACAGCACAGGGCTGATTCAGGGTACAGGCTAGAGCCCAGAACATCCATCTTCGAGGGGATGCTAATTGGTGATTTTCTCCAGAGATTACAAACCCAGGTCTCTAGATGCAGTCTGGCTAGCAGATGTGTTTTGTTTGGCCCACACAGTAGTTACAAATTTTCAAATTAATTAATTAATTTACAAATTTTCAATTAAATGCCAACATCTTAAATTCAAGAGTTTCGTATAGATACCTGGTTTTCTGGATTCTCTTGGAAAATGTGGCTAAACCAGGCCCAGCTGGAGTCTGCTGACTGGCTGGGCTGAGCAGCCGCTGCCTATTCACCAACAGTCCACACTTGGCCCCACACGTGGCCCATGTCTATGTGACTCTTCCATTTTGCTTAGACGTACGGATGGGGAGACTCAGCAAGGGCAAGGTTAAGTTCCTTGATCAAGCTCTAACAAGGGCTGAGAGGCAGAACCAGGCCTATTAGGCCACAGAGCCCTGACTTCGGGGCAGGTGGTCGCACAGGTGAGATTACAGATAAGATCTATGTAGTCAGGAGTGCCTAGATCCATCCAAACGACATGCCTGAGAAAACGAGCTGAGTTACCATAATAAACAGTACCATAATCTAAATCAAATTAATTTTAAAATTTAGTTTTCAAAAATATAAATTAAGGACACTTTTGTAAAGGAAAAAGTGGCCTTAGAGGGAAATGTGATTCAGTCGTTGTGTACAGAGTATCAAGATTTGGCCACGTCCTGATTCCTGCTAACTGATAGACTGTCATAGAAAACCGTCTTTCAAAACTGAGGAATCAAAAGACAGTGGATTTGGGTGGTATTAAATCATAGACAGTAGAGGCCTGTGAGTCTTCTCTATAAGCATTCTCTATAAGAATCAACTGTACACACAGAAGATTCTTAGAGATCTTCAAAAACTCGCACAATGCTTTACCACTAAGCCTTCGTATGAGACTGTTTACATGCCAATATCCCGCCCGAAAAATATTCAGATCGCAAGTTCTCTTTGCAGTTGGCACTTTTAACATCGGGAACTAAACGTTGTCTCAGATTTGTCTCCACCAATATATTTCCTCTCCTCATTTTTATTACCCCTTTCAGGCACATTTGCCAACTGTTAATGAAAGATGGCTTCTTAACATGTACAAAAGATTCTAAATTTCATCGATCCTTTCACTATTACCAGTTAATCGATGACTAATTATAATAAATGCACCCCCAAAAGCAAATGAATCACTATTTTCATCACCCTACTAGGGAAAGGCCTACATGAGGCGATTGTGCCATTAATTAATACCGAACACAGTGACAATCTGTGCTCGCCTGATGTGCTAAACCTGTTACTTCACAGGCAACTTAATTTTCATAAAGCAGCGTCTCATTTTCTGAATCTCGTTTGCTTTCTGGAAGATACTGGTTAAGAAGTCTGGTGAGCGGGCAGTCTGATGGTTGTGACACCGTATCAGTACACTGTACGAGTATTTGAAAGTTCAGTGTCTGGGCTCCTGGTAACTTCTCAGACTCAAAATCATACATGAAGTGGGACCAGAGGGCACATTTTCCATTTGACTAGAAAGCCACAGAACTAGCTAAAAGAGGGAGTGAAAGTAGTATGTTTGCTTTTCTGGATGTGTCCAAGCTTCCAGCTTGTACCGTCAGCACCTTACAACTCTCCCACAAGCAAATTCGTCACCCTCCCTTCTTATCCTGATGGCCCTGAGTTTGCTACCATGATCCCCAATCCGCCCATCTACAGATGACAAGATTGGGTGTCACTGGGGCCATTCAGCCTTCCGGGTGGATGCACCCACATCTGCAGTGCTCCGCAGCTCGTCCCTGACTCTGCAGCCCGAGCACCCGGGGTCAGAGCTCCATCCCCCCACCCCCACCCCACCCAGGGCCACCAGGACAGCTCCATGCAGTGCTCCCCTCGCCGGCTGCCACTGTGACTCTCCCTAAAACGCTTACCCTGATCATCAAGCTCCCTCGCTGAAGGGTCACGATACCCTAACCCCCACGAGGAAAGGCCCACGTTCCCTTTCCAGCGTACTGTCAGCATGTATCAGTGGGTCGCCGGCATGTAAGGGGCACTCAGGACACATTCGGTGAATGGACAAGATAAATGAAGCAGTCGACGGAGCCTCGTGCATTCCGGCACTTGGGTCTAAGTGCGGTACGAGTCTCGCAGCTAACCTGCCCGCTGCTCCCACTAGACCAGAGTGGGGGGGTGTCTCACCCAGCGCTGATTCTGACCCCCTGGGGGCACTGGCATTCAGTGGAGAGAGGCCGGCATCCCGCATTACACAGGTAGTCCGGCCCATAAGGTCAACACGGTCACTGAGAAGCCTGACAGCAAACATGCCACAGGTCCGCCCAGACGGACCCTTAGCTGTTCCTCAAAGACACGCCCCGCTTTCCCACTCCTTCCTGGGGGGCTGCTCCCCCTTCTGTGGCGACTCCAGACCCCCCTTCACAGCCCGGCCCAGAGCCTACCTTCCTCCACTGCAAGCAGACACAGCCCTTCCCTCTCTGAGTGCCCGCTACGTGTCAGGCGCCCCACGAGTCACTGGACACTCAACTGTGAGCCAAGCCACAGGTCCTATTCCTCAAGACTAACCTACACCGTGTCAGGGAGGTGCGCGGTCACAGTCGGAGTGACTGCTGGGCGGGAGGGCTGTGGCTGGATGGAGCAGTGAGGCAACACGACAGGTGAGGTCCGACGACGGCCACAGCCGGATGCAGGGCAGCTGCGGGGACACACCCCGGGCAAGGACCAGACCCTGAGCCCCGCGGCAAACACGAATGCAGGGCGGAGGACTGATCGTGCCAGGACATGTGGGCGCGGGCAAGGGCGGAAAGCCTAGGTGCCACTTCGGGCCTCCATCTCCCAAAGCCCTGAACTGCTGCCAGCGTAGCCAAGATGCTGAGGCTCCAATCTCATTTCCGCCCTTTACCACCCATGTCACATGATGCAAGCTCTTAACCTCTCCGGGCCCCAGTTTCCTCACCCGTGAAGTAAGGAGAACACACCTACCTCGAAAGGGCTGCTGTGAAGGATTACTGAGTTAATACACATAAAGCAATTGTGCTCGGCACCCAGGAAGCAGTCAGGGGTGAGCTGTTACCACGACTGTTATTCTTGGTAACTCCTACCCTGGTCTTAGCAGAGACAAAGCCAACAAAATCCCACCCATTTCTTTATCCCCCCCACACACAGTGGGGCGCAGAAAATATCTGATGATACACACACACGCACACGCACACGCTTCATGCTTTGATCTTAACATCCTGTCCTCCACACACTGGAGATCCCGCTTGGGTTATAAAACAGCAAAGATGGGCAGCTTTACAGCTGTCTGGAGGCTTTCTGGCTAAAGAGCAAATGCTAACGAAATGCAATTTTTACAGTTTCTCACAGTGGCCATCTGCACAGTGAATCACAACCAAAATGTCTTCGGCAACACCCCTCATCTTCTCTATGGACGAATCTTATTTCAGCGGTTACATACAACAACAACAAGACAATAGTAGTAAAACAATCTGCACCACCTGGGGGCTCTTTCTGTCTTAACAATCCAAGTGTCCCCAACTGGAAAACCGCCAGGAGTTACGCCCCATTTAATAGCGTCATCCATCAGTGGCTGTCCAGGGCTGGAGAGGAGGGTGGGGTGACAGCGAAGGGGTGCGGGGTTTCTTTCTGCGGTGATAAAAATGTCCTAACATCGGCTGTGGCTGTGGTCTCACAACTCTTTTGAACAGACTAAGAACCACTGAACTGTGCACTACAGAAGAGTGAACTGTATGTTATGTGAAGTGATTAAAAATAATAGTGCCCGGGGCGCCTGGGTGGCTTAGTCAGTTAGGCGTCCGACTTTCGCTTAGGTCATGATCTCGCGGTTCGTGGGTTCGAGCCCCGCGTCGGGCTCTGTGCTGACTGCCAGCTCAGAGCCTGGAGCCTGTTTCAGTCTGTGACTCCCTCTCTCTCTGACCCTCCCCTGCTCACGCTGTCTCTCTCTCTCTCTCCTAGAAATAAATAAAACATTAAAAAATAATAATAAATAAATAAATAAATAATAATAATAGTGCCCTTCGGGGCCCCCTCCTTCCTCCAAATAATTAACTGTGACAGCCACATCCTCAGAGTCTCCATATTACTTTTTCTAAGCAGCAAGGTGAATTGATCCAACCTCTCTTTTCTTTGCCTAAATGCATTCAAAGGTACTTTCTGAGACGCACAAAAGCTTTGGAGTCATCGCTGGGCTGCATCATTTGCTGCTGGGGGATAAAGGACCTGCCGAAATCTCTACCTGCAACCCTTCAGAGAAGCAAAAAGGCAGACGGGCCAGGACAGCTTGGCCAGGAGGCTTTCGGCATCCCTGGCTGTGGCCGATGCTATTCTGGACAAGAGCTAAAGGGTTAGAAGACATTTCCTGAACGTCTCCCCTTTTTCCAAAGCAGAGGTTCATTTGGGGTTTGCCTTTTGGGGGTGAATGTTTGCTTGGACTCGCTGCCCACCATCACCCGCGCTCCCCTGATAAGAGGATAGGTGGCTGCTGGCCACTGGCCGGGGAGTGCCTCAGGGAGAAGTGGAAGAGGGTGCACTCTCGGAGCAGAAGTGCCCTGCGGGCACAAGGCTGGGCAAACAGAAGCTCTGGATGCAGGAGAAGGCAGCCCTTCCTCAGGGCAGATGCAGCCCCGAGAGGGCGCCCACCTGGTAACAAGAACCTCCTTTAACAGACAGCTTTGAGCAGCGCCCAAACCTCAGGCCACCTAGGGTGGTCAGCAAGGGATCCTCTTAATTGATTCAATTCCTGGTTTCTGCTTGGTCCAGAGGATACATGGTGTAAGCAATGGGTTAGGCGGACACCGGAATGTGATCAAAGGGACAGTGTATTCATTCATATTTACTCATTGATTTATACAACAAATGGTCACTGAGTGGCCGCCACTGCTAACACTGTCCTAGGTCTGGAGGCCCTCCAGGACCTTATCATCTAGAGGCATGAAAAGTCATGCAAGTCACAGGAATAAATACACAGCTACTAAGTTGTAACAGGTGTGGTAAAGAAAAAAAAAAGAGAGAAGGGAAATCAACAGGGCCCTAATTGAGAATGGGAGAATCAGCATGGCTTTCTTTTAAAATGGTACGTGAAGAGGGGCACCTGGGTGGCTCAATCGGTTAAGCATCCGGCTTTGGCTCACGTCATGATCTAGCAGTTCATGAGTTCGAGCCCCGTGTCAGGTTCTGGGCTGACAGCTCGGAGCCGGGAGCCTGCTTCGGATTCTGTGTCTCCCCCCCTCCCTGCCCCTCACTGGCTCATGCTCTGGCTCTGTGACAGGCCCAATTTTTGTTTCAAAGAGGTGACTCTGAATGCCATCCAGGGAATGGACTGTTGGGGCAGGAGTGGATGCAGAAGGCTGCTGGAGACGTCCAGGTGAGAGATGTGCGTGGCTCAGGGGGTCACGGCGCTGGGACCGTGACAAAGAGTTGTGGCCTCTTCCAGTATGTCCTGGTGCCGAGGCCAAAGTGGCAGCAGCCTGAAGAGCTGCGTTCCCTTCTCGGCGCTCCCAACTTCTTTAGGACCCGAAATCATCAAAGTGTCTCGGCACCCTCATGCAACGAAGCCAAGGCACACGTTATCACAGCTTAGACGGTTCCGGCCAACCCTCTGCCTTTGTTTTACAAACGAGGACCTACATTAGCCTGACTCGATTTTTGGTTGTTGTTGTTTTTATTCTTTTCACCAAGGGTACACGGAGACTTTGGGCATTCTTTCACTCAACAGATATTTCCTGATTGTCTGGCTGCATATCTGACCGGGTTCAAAGGGCAGCAAATGCTACTGCCTGTAACTAATTGCAGGGTTTGGCAACGTTAAAAATCCTATGCTTCTCACATATAAAAAGCTGCCAGTTAGTCCCCTCTGGGAAACAGACGCTCTTAGCAAACCTCCAGATTGACCGACACTCTGCACGCCCTCTGCAAGGGCGTGGACGGTCAACCAAGGTCCCTAGGAGTCGGCTCCATGCGTCCATCAGGTGCCATCTCCAACCCTGTTCACACCAATGCTTATTTTTAAGTCACTTAAACATGTAAACCAGAGAAGTATGAATTGTAAAAAGGGCTGCTTCTAAGAAAGCTAAGATGGAGGCTTCAGGGAGACTCAGTTAAAGGCAAGCTGGTGAAAATAAAGCACTATTGAATTAGGTGTTGTGCAGAAAACTATAAAAGATTAGAGGGAGAAGAAAGCATCAACCTAGAAAACTTCTCCACTCGGAGTGCTTTCCAAGGGATTCTTAACGGACTCCTCCACTGGAAAAAACCCAAGCTGGAAAAGATTCATTATGGGCACTGTTTATGCCTGGAAGGCTCCATGGCAGGCCCATCTGTAAACTGCTACTCCAAGACAAGTCCTTGGCCCGACCTCAAAAGAATGGCAAATGGATGTACTTTTATAGTTTACATTAAATGGAAATGTTAAAAGAATGTGTAATTTTTTAAATTCCCCTGTTTAGCTATTTTTTTTCTATTCATTGACCAACTACTAGGTTCCTACTGTAGTAAGAAAAAAAAATAGAAGGAAGTTTTCTAATAATTAGATCCTTCCCCACACCATACATAAAAATTAATTCAGTATGAACCTAGACCTAAATGTACAAGCTTTAACTAGAATACTCTTAGAAGAAACAGAAGTAAATCTTCATGATGTAGGGTTAGGCAAATATCTTAGATAGGACATCAAAAGCACAAGTGATAACGAAAAGGAGTTGATAATTTGGACTTCATCGAAATTAAAAATTCTGGTGCTGCAAAGGATATTATAAAGCAAGTGAAAGGAGAATCCACAGAATGGAAGAAAATATTTGCAAATTACGGATTTGCTACAGGACCTGTATTCAGTATATATAAAGAACACTTACAACTCAATAAGAACACAACGCAATTAAAACTGGGCCAACGGGTGGGGGGGGGGGAGTGGGAGGAAATAGGGCAAAGGATTTGAAAAGATATGTCTTCAAAGAAAGACTGTGGCCAGCCAGCACATGAAAATGTTCAACATCACTGGCCTTTAGGAAAATGAAAACCAACCTCGCAATGAGATACCAATTCATACCCATATGGTTGGTTAGACTCAAAAAGACAGATGATGGCAAGTATTGGAGAGGATATGGAGAAATATGAACCCATATACCTTAGCAGTGGAATGAAAATGGTGCAGCTGCTTTGTAAAACAGTTTGGAAGTTCCTCAGAATGTCAAACGTAGTTACTTACGTGACCCAGCAATTGGGTACCTACCCAAGAGAAATGAAATCTAGGTCCACACAAAGATTTATATGTGGATGTTCATAACAGCTGTATTCATAACAGCCAGTGTCCAAACTGGGGAATGTCAGTCAACGTATAAGTGCTCATCAATGGATGAATGGATAAACAAGATGTGGTTTCCCCATACAATGGAATGCCATTCAGTCAAAAGGAACAAAGTACTGATACTTGCTATAACATGAGAGACTCTTGAAAAGATTATGCTAAGGGAAAGAAGCCAGTCACAAAAGACCAGAGATTTTATGATGCCGTTTATATGAAATGTCCAGAAAAGGCAAAGTGATGAAGGTAAATTAGTAGTTTCCGGTGCATAGAGTAGAAACAGGAAAAGACTGCAAACAGGCACAAAGCTTTTTTGGGGGGGAGACACAAAGGCTCTAAAATCCTCACACTGTACCACTCTATAGATTTATTAAAAACCTCTGAACTGTGAACTTAAAACGAGTGAATGTTAGGGTACCTCAATAAAGTTATTAAAAAAAATAGAAAGGCACTCAAAAAAGGGGGGACACTCAAAAATAAAAGTTCGTTTGTCTCTTGGTAGTGTTATGGCAAGAACATTTTACAAACTAATTTTGACTGATGATGATAATACTGAGGAGGGGATAATCAAAATTCTTCTTTTAGCCACAGAAGTCCTTCTCACATAAGAGATAACTGGTTTGGTCTAAATGTATGGCATCATTAAAAGCATTTATTTCATGTTCTTCATTGATCTGTTAGAATTTTTCAAACCACAATATTTTCGGCCCCGTTCAGACCTGGATAAACATGTCCAGAGAAGAAGTTCTTAGGTGTGACCTGCAAGACACGGGGCAAGCTATTTTTTGGGAGATTCCATTTATTTTCTGCCCCATGAGAGGGGACCAAGAAATATTCGGGGTTAGTGAATACGGTCGGCTCCTGCAAAACAGCTGCAGGTTTAAAATATGTAGGGACACAATCTTTTCAAGAAAACCACCAAAGAGCCCTATTCTCTAAGAGGGAACATTTTGGTGGTAAAACGAACTGGGAGATAAAAAAGAAAAGACACTTTAGGACCTGAAAACAAATAGAGATGGGTAATTTGTAAACCTCTTTCATCTTGATTATTTCTCTCTTTTAGAACGTCTTCAAAACAGATGTCGTAAATTTTTCAGAAAAACAATTATTTGCTGGGAGAATGTAGTCTTCATTAGGATGCGTGTCAAGGAAATATAATTATCAATTTGACTAATTAAAATGGATATTTGAACATGCCTGAGGAACGTGAAGCTTCTCCAATGCGACACGGACAATTTACTTTTTACAAACATCTGTCAACAGAGCCTCGCAGATGATGTTTACAGGGAATGGATGACTGGAGCCAGGCCTCACATACACTACCACCAGAATACCACCACTCACATGAACCACAAGTGGGGGAGGGCGGGGGATAGTCCTCAAGCGCTTACCACAGACTTCACGCTTGTGTGCCCCCCAGATTCTTACGCTGAGACCTAAACCCCAATGTGATGATATGTGGAGGTGGCGCCTTAGAGACGCGATGAGGTCACAGTGATATCAACGGCTTATACCCCAGAGTGCTCATTCCCCACTTCTACCACGTGAGGCCACAAGATGATGGCCGTCTATGAGCCAGGAAGGTTGGCACCACACACGGATTCTGATCTTGGGACTTCAGGCCTCCAGGACTGCAAGGACTAAGTGTGTACTGTTAAGCCACCTGGTCTTGGGGCTTTGTTATGACAGCCTGGATGGACAAAGACAGTTCTCAGTTTCACCTAAGAAATAAACTCTAGCTAATGCTGCAGGGGACTTCGAGCCGCGAGTATGAGGGTTATCACGGCTGCGATTTTAGGCAGTGTGGCTCAAGTTAACCAAACTTCTTTCACAGGGAGGGTGTATTTTAGCAAGAGCCCGGGAAAAGTCAGTTCCTTCCCTTTCTCCTCCCAGCCTGCCTCTGCGGCAACCCTACCAGCTTGAGCCTTTCTATTCCCACAGAGCCTGGGCCAGCACGGGACCCTGGAAAAGCATCTCTCAAAGTTGCTAGCAGGAAATGAGGATGCAGGGAAAACTCAGTAAGAGCAATGGAGGCACCTTGGCGGTTCAGCACCCAGGGAAGTTAACCCACAAGACCAGGCGTCCCAAGCTCAACCCTCCAAGGCCCCGCTTCTGAAAGCCCTGACTGAGCTAAATGGCCCACATTGAGCACACCCACTGGGGCTAAGGGAAGCCCAGGGTCATTTTCCTTCTTCCTACGTCAGCAAGGTAAGTATCCTGCCACTTTTTCTTCTGAGGCTTTCTCTTCCCACCTCCCCATTCTTGTCCAGGTCAATGACTCTCCTTTCTAAAACGGAAATCTGATCACGGGTCCCTGTTTTCTCACACGTGTAGCTTAAACCTCTTTGACACTCTATTACGTAAAGGCAAAACTCGTCAATTACTCACCACCCATCCTCGGGTCTCATGGACACCCTCCCCCCTCCGCCTCCCACAGTCCTTTCCTCCCTTGTGGTCCCAGTGTCTCAAACTCATCCCTTGCAATCAGAGAGCACACCCCTTTCTCGGGGAAGACACACTGCAAATATCCAGCAACAGAGCGGATAAATTAGGTAATACATCCAGTGGACTATTGCCCAGGAAGAAAATGAGTGAACTAGAGCCACTTCTATCAAAACAGATACATCTCAAAAACCTCATGCCGGGTGAAAAAAAAAAAAAGGTATATTAAAATGTTTAGAGAATGGGCACTCTATTGGTCTGTATTTTCCCCAAACGCACCAAAGCTTTATCTCTGGCCCCACATGCCCTTCCAGAACCTCACCACTGCCCACCAAGAAACAGGGTTTTAGACAGAGGACTTCAGCAGGAACCTACTTTAAGGAGGGTTGCAAAGAAAAAAATCTGACTAGCGCCAAGTGACTGAATTTTAAAACGGGGCTTGAAGGTGGGGAACGGGTCAGGCCCATCTGCACGGCTTTTCGTTAGCTATGGAAGCTGAAGACAGAAAGCCCTTCAAGAAAACCAGTGCAAAGGGAGCCACGACAAGCACGAATCATGGAAGGTGAGCACAGGCCAGATCATGCAGGGCATCTGGGGTGCTGTCCTCGGGGTTACGAAAGTGGTGCCGAGGAGGGACCCGTGACTGCAGGCAGCAAAAAGCCAGAGAGGACCAAGACACCAGGAAACTCCCTCTCGACTTACGGCTCCAGGGCTAACATTCACTTAGCACCCAGGCTGTGTCGCGCACTGAGTTACACTTGCCAACGCTTCCCCATACGGCAAGTTTTGTCCTTAATCCATTTTTACAAGAACCCAAACTCCAAGCACCTAATTAACTCTGACACGACGCTGGGCTCCCCTCTCGCTTTGCGACGGGCGCTATATACCATCTGGTGGATGACCCCTATCGCAGGAGGAAACCGGGATTATCGGGATTATGGAGTATAAAACGCACCGTGGTGAACCACCACAATGGAAATAGCCGCATCCGACTCGCACTGGGCGCCTAAGGGCGCCACACGTTAAGATCACGGTTACTATTCCGGTTTGCAGGTGGGGAAACTGAGGCCAAGGCTTGCTGAGTGAGTCACGTGTGCAGGGCAGGGCTGAAAGCCCCGCCTCCCCGCCCCTGCTGAGCACGCTCTGTCGCCTTCCTCCACGTCCTCCTCTCTTAGGGAAGTTACGTCAAGGCCAGCGGAGGCCCCATAGCCGAGACACCCCACCCCGTCTCTCAGGGGCGCCCCTCGAAGCCCCGAGCGCGGGCGGTGCGGCCACTATTGCGGTCCCCGGCCTCCGGGTGCAGCCCCCGAAGCGGTCCGGCTGGAGGCCCGCGCGCCCAAACCAACGGTTCCCCCGACGGATGGTTCCGCAGCCTTGAAGTCATCCCCTCCCCGGGCGAAAGGCTGGCAGTACCTGAGGGAAAGGCGTCCAGGGTCCTGCCCCGGGCTCTGCGGAAAACACCCCCCGCCTCCGCAGCAGACATGGCGAGCGAGTTTCCGGCTTCCCCTGAGCAGCCTGTGTAGGAAGCAGCGGCTGGACGCCGCACAACCCAACCACGCGGCCAGTCGTGCCCCGCTGGGGGCGGCGCCCTTTGCTCAGGGTGGGGCGGGAGGGCGGGCGCGCCTGGGCTTCCCCGCTCGGGGGGCCGCTAGTGCTGCCTGAAGGAAGCGTGAGCGGCCCCTCTGGGATCGACTGGGGCGTCTGGCGAGTGGAGGCGCCTAGACTGGGGCCTGCGTGCATGCGCAGACGGGGTGCTCCTGGCTTCAAGCTGGAGGCCTTGGGGTGGGGAGGGAGTGGGGGGCGCGAAGCGGGTCCTTCCTTTCTCTAAGGTGCCATTGCCAGGTTTCACAAGTAAAATTACAGGGCGCCCAGTTAGTTGGAATTTCAGGCAAACAACGAGTAATTGTTCAATATAAGTATATCCCATGCAATATTTGGGAGATACTTACACTAAATTTTTTTTTTGTGGTTTATCTGAAATTCCACTTTATCTGGGCTCCTGTGTTTTATCCCGCAACCCTAGCTTGAGGGCAGAAGAACTGGGCCCCGTCTCAGGACAGTCCTTCAAGCCACCAACTGTGATCTAGGACACCTGATCATGAGGCATTCCATGTCGTCTTCACCATCATCCTGTTAATGTCATCATCGACCGTTAGGAATCCCAGCTCACTTAATCTGCACCCCAACGCCAGGAGATGGTGCTGCCTTCAGCTGCGTTTGTCGGAAGGGGAAACTGGTGCTCAGAGAGGTGGAACAGTTTGCTCAAGGTGACATAATCTGGAAAAGTAGTGGAGCTGCCTCCGACCCAAACTAGGATCTGTCCAGCAAAAACAAAAAACGAAACAAAAAGAAAAAGCCATTGCACTAAACACTTTAAGCCAGTGTTTGCTGCAGTTGCTATCAACACAAATTCCAGGAGAATTTGCATCTACTGAATCCAAATCACTTGAAGGGTTGTTAACTCCCTCAGGGTATGGAAAACAAAGGCAAAAGAAATGTAGAAAAAAATTAAATCTCCTTGCAGCTTACAGCCCGTTGAGAAATCCTCAGGACAGGCAGAGTGACTTCCTCCAGGAAGTGGACTGCTTGATGTTAATATTTTGCTAAGGTCAAAAGGTAACCTTAGCTTGAAGTTAGACCCACCTCCAGGATCCTGTAATTCTTCTTTAACATATAAAAATCCCTTTGGAAGTTTCCTTTATCTCCCCGTCCCCACAAGATAATAGTTAGCAATCATCCTCCAAGCATATGGCCCACTGATATCATGTGAAGGGTCTTGTGACTCAGTTTTACTAGATAGTAGTAAAACACCTTATCTTTTTTTAAAAATATTTTTGTTTATTTCTAGGAGAGAGAGAGAGAGAGAGACAGCATGAGCAGGAGAGGGTCAGAGAGAGGGAGATACAGACTCTGAAACAGGCTCCAGGCTCTGAGCTGGCAGTCAGCACAGAGCCCGACGCAGGGCTCAAACCCACGAACCGCGAGATCATGACCTAAGTGAAAGTCGGATGCTTAACCGACTAAGCCACCCAGGCACCCCTCCAATCACCTTATCTTAACAGCAGCTAAGCCACTCAAGGTCCTGGAAGACTTGCTTCCAAATTACTCGGAGACTTAGGCTTTCCTGAAACCCCTCCCAACTTGAAAGTGTATAATCAGTCACCCCTCCCAACCCCAGTGCAGCTCTTACTGCCCACGGGTCCTGTCCCCGTGCTTTAATAAAACCTCCTTTTTTGCACCCAAGATGTCTCAAGAATTCTTTACTGACCGTTCATTCCTGTGCCCCAACATATCATATAAGCTAAGGAGTTCTTTTGATCTGCCAAGTTTGGGAAATCCTCTTAACTAGCTGCCTGTATCTGAAACACTCTTTGGGTCACAAAAATGACCAGGACAACTCTTCCTCCAATCTCGGACAAGAGTTTTAATAGCAAATGGTAAGTTCTCAGTGAATATTGGGCATTATCATAATCATTATCAATCGCCATATCCCTATTCCCTGCATACAGTCTGGCCCAGGAGAGGATTCTCAGGAAACAGTCAAGAGGGAATGACTAAATGCAAACTAAAAGTCCCAGTGGGGGCCTCAAGGCCTTGCATGATCCAGCCCCTGCCTACCCCCCAGCCACTAACGGTCCGTTTCAGTTCCTTACACATGCAAAGCCAGTTTCTTTTTTGGCACATGCAATTCTCTCTGCATAGAATGCATGTGCCCATTTAAACATCAAGGCCTCTACTTAAATCACACTTCCAAGAAGAAGCCTTAGCCCCCACGCATGCACACACCTCTTCCTATCCAAACCAGGTCTCCCTCGTTCTTTTTAGAACCCTCCATTCTTGTCTCTTCTAGCCCTTTTCACAGTGGGTGCTCTCACCATGCAGGATAATTATTTGCAGATGTGATTGTTTGTTTCAGGTGCAATTATTTGTTCCCTGCCCTCTCCCCCAGCTCGACTGTTAAGGTCCATGAGGGTAGTTACCTTGACCGTCTTGCTCGCCAAGCAGGGTGCTATTGAGACATAGATGCTCGGATGGCTGCTACACGAATAAATGGGTTATAAGTATCTTGGCACTATAATCCAGATTTGAACCTGGGTGGTGGTTGGGCATAGCTCTGTTGGTAGTGACGATGAGTGGCCTCAGAACTACATCATAACGCCAGATAAGAGTAATGGCTACAATTAGAGGCGCCTGGGTGGCTCAGTGGGTTAAGCACCCGACTTCAGCTCAGGGCATCATCTCAAGGTCCGTGAGTTTGAGCCCTGCATCAGGCTCTGTGCTGACAGTGTGGAGCCTGGAGCCTGCTTTCGAATCTCTGTCTCCCTCTCTCGCTTCTCCTCCCCTGCTCATGCTCTGTCTCTCAAAAATAAACATTAAAAAAAAAAAAGAGTAATGGCTACAAGTAAACCTGTCCACCGCTGAGTCCCAGTACTCAGGGTCTTGTGTGAAGGGTCTTGTGACTCAGTTTTACTAGGTCTTATCTTATCTCATTGCCTTCCCAGTCCTCTCCTGATCACTGTACAGGCCAGTGCTTCTACTCTTTCCTGACCACGGTCTTCGGGCTCATACCCTCCTCTATTCAGCCATCTGCCTGGCAGGTGAGAGGAGGCAGAGAGGCAGGAAGAGAAGAGCATATTCCTGAGTGGTACGACCTATTCTGATGGACCTGTCCGGTCCTCTTCCTGGCTATGCAACCTTGAGCAAGTCATGTAACCTTCCTGAGCTACGGCAGCTTCATTTAAAATTAAAATCATAGCACCAACCTCCTATGCTTTTGTGAGAAGTCAGTGCAGCTGTAGAAAATTTCTGGAACATATTATGTGCTTCCTATGTTGTTGTTTTTTTTTTCTGAGTTGGTATTGTTATTATTGTTGTTAGTCTACCCTTCAATTCATTCTGTTCTAGTCAAAATTCTCTTTCAAGATTAGGCTTCTAGGAGTGACTTCTTATATCAGTCAGGTATCGTGTCTTAGCAAATAACCAAAAATGAGTTCAAACTGGCTTAGTCAAAAAAGGAATCCATCGGCACATGTAAATAAAAACCCTGTAGCAGCTTCAGGTGAGGTCTGATCAAGCTGCTCATATGCTGCTATAAGAATCCAACTTCTCTCCACTTATCCTCTCTGGCTTTATCTTCCGTCTCCATGCAGAGGGCTCTTTCCCATCATTTGAAAGTTCCAGCCTCCCCCTTCACAGGATTAGAATGGTTACAACAGTATGAGACCACACTCTCATGAGACACATCTAGGGAGGGGAAGAAAAAGAGTCTCTTTTTCTCAGAAGTCCCCAGCAAACATCCTTTTGCATCGCTGAAGTGCCAGTTTGCTCCTTTCTGAAGGAGCAGCTCCTTTCTGAAAGTCAGAAGATGAATGGCATGTTTAGATTGACTGAAGCCATAAGAACCATCCCCGGAGAAGGAGTGGTATCAATATCACTCATATCAATATTATGATAATCCTTAAGGATTAAGAGCATAGTTTTCTTCAAATGAGGTCTGGACACCCCGATTGCCCTGATCAAGGTGGAGTGGCTAATTTTTTTTTTAAGCGCCAACAGAGAATGCACTGTATTCCCCATGCACAAGTGAGGGTTGGGGGCGAGGGGAGGGAGAGCCTATCAGCTAGTGACTACCGTGCCTCCTCCCCACCCTTTAAAAACTGCCCTTTTTCTTCCATCTGGTCCCTTGTAACAGCGAATCCTGATGTGTTGTTACTCAGAGACTCACGTAGATCATTAAGAACACCAGTTGCCGTACTGGGCGCCATCATAGCCTCACTCCATGAAGCAAGGAGAACAATTTGTCTTAACACTCAAAGGCCCTAGGCTGCCGAGCTTTTATAGTTCTTCCGTCTACTTTTTAAAGATCTTCTGTCTCCTCCTCACTGTCAGGCTGTGAGCTGTCACTTCTCACTGTTTCTGGAATCTGCCTGTTGCAACTCCTCAGTCTGCTTCCTTCTCTTGTTTCTCGTCTGCCCAGGTTTGCGAATCCAGATGACAAAGGCTGTTAGGATTACAAACCAGGTTCGTTTACAGATTTGAGCCAGTAGGCTTGCATAAGAGCTCAGTGCTTCATTTAGAGAAAAGTGCTTGGCTTGACTTTAATGGATGTAGTCATTTCTGGTCGGACTGTGGGATGGTTAGTTTTACGTCACACTGGATATTATTCTGGGTGTTTTTGTGTGTGTGTGTGTGTGTGATAATGCTCTTTAGATGAGATTTAGATTTAAATCGGTGGATTTTGAGGAATGCACATCGGCCTCCATAATGTGGGTAGGTCTCGTCCAACCAGTTGAAGATCTGAATAGCACAAGGGAATGACTCCTCAAGCATGAAGGTAGTCAGCCAGCACATGGCCTTTGGATTTCAGCTGCGGCACTGGCTCTTCCTGGTTCTCCAGACTTCCGGCTCGCCTCGCAGATTTTGGCCTCCATCACCGTGTGAGCCAATTCCTTAAAATAAATCTCTTTCTATATGTCTACACATCTTTGCTTCTGTTCCTCCGGAGAACCCTGACTCACGCAGCTTGTCGGAGGCCTTTTTTGGAAGTGTTGAAGTCTCAGAGTGAGGCTTTAATTCAGGTTGGTATCGTCATCCTAGAAGGAAGGATACAGCACATTTTCGATACATGGAAACCTGAGACACAATATAATGACTCAGCAACGTGGGCGCCGGATGCCTCTTACCGTCACGCACTGCTAACCTGCCCTTCTTCAGGTGGGACTCAGGAATGATGGGCCAGGGGCTGGGCTGGGGTCAAGGGAAAGGGCAGCCCAGGAGGATGTCAGGTTTACACACTTGATCGTTTTTTAAGAACTGAAAATAAATAGGGGCGCCTGGGTGGCTTGGTCGGTTAAGCACCCGACTTTCGCTTAGGTCATGATCTCGCGGTTCGTGGGTTCGAGCCCCGCGTCTGGCTCTGTGCTGACTGCCAGCTCAGAGCCTGGAGCCTGTTTCAGAGTCTGTGACTCCTTCTCTCTCTGACCCTCTCCTGCTCACGCTGTCTCTCTCTCTCTCTCTCTCCTAGAAATAAATAAAACATTAAAAAATTAAAAAAAAAAAAAAAAGAACTGAAAATAAATAACAGACCAGGTCAACATGGCATGAGGACTTCAGACCCCAAATGTCACTGGTTTTGTTTTGTTTTGTTTTTCTAATTTATTGACTTCACTGATATTGTCAGGACCTCCATAATCTCCCCCTTCCCAAGGCGGTAGAGGATTAGGGAAATGTTTCAGGGAAATGTACCCACGTTCTCCTGCGTCAAAACTAAATCATGTCCCTGAGACTTTTTCGACATCATCGCAACTCTCTTGGGTGAGCGGCATAGGTCACAAATTGTGTTTTCATTATTAGAAAGAAAATACAACTATTATGTATGTTGCTGGGTATAATTATCTTTTATGCGTGTCTGCCAAAACTTTACATGGATTTTCTCTGTTGTTATCCCTCAAACAAAATAAAGTTTCACCTCATTTAAAATTTTCTTTTCGTGTTTTTTTTTTAATATTTTTATTTATTTCTAGGAGAGAGAGAGAGAGACAGCGTGAGCAGGAGAGGGTCAGAGAGAGAGGGAGACACAGACTCTGAAATAGGCTCCAGGCTCTGAGCTGGCAGTCAGCACAGAGCCCGACGCGGGGCTCGAACCCACGAACCACGAGATCACGACCTAAGCGAAAGTCGGACGCTTAACCGACTACGCCACCCAGGTGCCCCTTTTCGTGTTTATTTTTGAGAGAGAAAGACAGAGCTCAGGAAGGGGAGGGGCAAAGAGAGGGGGAGACACAGAATCCAAAGCAGGCTCCAGGCTCTGAGTTGTCAGCACAGAGCCCGATGTGGGGCTCAAACTCACAAACCACGAGATCGTGACCTGAGGCGAAGTCAGACACTTAACCGACTGAGCCATCCAGGCCCCCTCAAACATTTGAATTTAATCTCCTCATTTTGGCTTCTGCTCCTCCATTTTATTTTCTTTTTTATCCCCCCTACATTGCCTAATAATACTCCTCGTAAATAATAATCTTCTGCCATGATCGTAGTGCTTTCCTCTTACTTTCCATTTCCATTTTCATCTGTATCATGAACTCAGCCTCCCAAACCATTTAAATATTTTAGTTATTCACTTCGTGTCATGAAAACTTTTTTCCCCTTTCTGAACAAGAACGCATGTTCTCCTGAGAGCTCCAATCCTCTTGACTCAACTATATACTGAGTGCACAGTTTGATCTCCCTGTAGTGTTGGGAAATATTACCAAAACGATGTGACTGCCAGTTGACCTATGAGTTGGACCCAGGCACTAGAGACTCCTCACCTGCTCCCCTGACCTTGGAATGTGGCTTCTGCTTGTCTTTCCTGCTCCCAGGGGCTGCTCCAAGAACACAGCATGGTGCCCATGACTGATCCCAGCGAGGGGCTGTTTATAAACTGTCAAGATCTGGTAGGTGGGTGCAAGCATCCATTCACCTTGCCACCTAAGACAAGCCTTGAATCCAAGTTCCCTTTGCTTATGAAAACTTCGACCACAAAATAAGTAAAGCTGCCACATGCCAGCCTGGAGTGGCCTCTCCCCGCCCTCTGAGAACAGGCGCCACTTGCAGGTTACACCCGGGAAGCTCCCGAAAGGACTGTGAACCGAACACAGGGATAGGAACTCCCCAAGGCACGTATGTATCTCCAGTGGGAGAAACCAAGCGTCCAGAACCAGACCTGACACATAGGAAAACCTCAATCAATATGCGTTGAAGTGCATCAAATTTGCTTCTCGATTAAACTAATGCCGGCAGTCTTGCCGGCGGATTTCAAATTCTGCTATTTCTCCACGTGCCTCAAGCCCTGCCTCTCCCATTGCTGCTTCTCTAATTTGTCGTGTGTCCCTGCAAAGTCACCGCAGTGGGTTCCTGGCCGCCTCCGGATACCGTGTCTGCCATGGGAGGCCCGGGACCAACTTGAAAATCATTGGGAAACACGGCAGACACCTGTCCCTTCCTCCGCTTTCATTTTGTTTTTCCGTCTTCTTCCTGCTGGGCGCTGTTTGAGTGAGTCAAACCCTGCGTGAGCGAGCGTCAGAACGACGCTTTGTTCCCCGCCAGAAGGAACGACTCGCACGAGTCTGAATCTGCCGAGCCTCCCCCAGTTTTGTCTTTCCAAAGCACTGGCCCGGGTTTTTACCGACCCAGGGTCCTGGAGAAGGAAACGCTGCCTCCAGAAGCGCTCTAACAGCACTGGATTTTATCTCTCGGGACCTCTGACCACACTCCTCGCAGGGCGTGGTTCTCAACCCGGGTTGCAGTCAGGATCGGTCACCCGGCGGCCTTTTAAGCCCACATTTCCTGACTTCGCCCTGGAGCCTCTGATTGGAGGAGTCTTGGGTGAGGCCTGAGAATGGATCTTATAAATGCCCCCAGGTGACCCTGGTATTCGGCTGGGGTGAAGGAATGCTTGTCTGCGCCCTAAGATGAGGCCAGCTGCCCGAGTCAGGTGGACATTAAAGCCTATGGTTGCAGGTCTGATGAAAGAAGGACGGTGACATTCGCTGCATCGCTGGGCACTGGGATAGATGACTTCTCACACAGGGTCGCACTTAAGTTTCAGTAGAATCTTGAGAGCTTGTGTGTTGCAGCGTCCCCCGAAAGTCGTGTCTACCCAGAACCTGTGTGGGTGACCTTATTTTGGAAACAGTGTCCTTGCAGATGTAATCAAGTTAAGATGAGGTCATGCTGGAGGACGAGCCCTAATCTGATGGCCGGTGTCCTTTTAAGAAGGGCACACCCTGAGACAGAGAAGAAGACCATGTGGTGAGAGCGACAGACGTTGAAGTGATTCATCGACAGGCCAAAGATGACCAACCAACTGCCTGTAGCTTGGACGGCAGCAGGGAAGGATCCTTCCCTAGAACATTCTGAGGGAGCACAGCCTTGCTGACGCCTTGATTTTTGACTTCTAGACTCCAGAGCCGAGAGAGGGTCTATTTCCATCGTTTTAAGCCACCCCGTTGGTGCTAAGGTGTTAGGGCAGCCTCAGAAAGCGAATACAGATGTGTATTATTGCCATTTGACAGATGAGTAAATTGAGGCAGTAGGAAGGACACAGAGAAGTTAGACGTGGGCCCTGTCACCTTCATTTATACCCGGGCTGTAGGAAAGCACCCCAGGCAGATGGAGAACCTGGGCTCCAGAGGAGATAGACCTGGATGGCATCTCCGCTCCAACTCTCACTTGCCCTCTCACTTCAGGCAAATCCCCTAATGTTCACTGAGGCACAATTTCCTCATTTTCAAGACGGAATTTTTCTACAGTTTTGGGGAGAAGTATATGAGAAACGGCAGGAAATACACCTTCGCTGGTACATGGTCAGCTCTCCAAAAACTGGTAGCTGTTATGACTGTCCATATTATCGGTATTAATAGTAGATGAAGCTGGGCAGGAATCAAAATTTAATTCTGATTTTGTGCTAAAGCTTCACCCTTTAATGTGGTCTTACTGACTTCGGGCAACAAATCAACGGGAGGTGAGGGAAGAGGGTCTTGAGCTCCCCCTAGAGGTGAGTGTGGGTTACAAACCATGTGAGGAGAGGGAGGGAAGGGAGGAAATAACACCTGTGGGAAGTCAGGAAGAAAGCTGGTCAGGTGGAACCTGATTGGGGAAAACCTTGAACCCCAGGCAGACAAGTTGCTTCAAGGCAGACAGATGGGCAGACTGTGGTTTTGGTTGGAAGGAACTAGATGTGAAGAGAGCAATCGAAATCTGAAATGGCTAGGTGGAAAGTTCCGGCAGTCAGAATGGAAAAGGAAAAAAAATGTAGGACAGAGATCCTATGAAACAGAGGACCTGGTGTCAGAATGAATTCAGGGACTCTAAAGCAGGAATCAAAGGTTTGGCTTTCTAGCCTGAAAAAAGAGAAGAAAAGCTGAAGTTGGAAGCGAGAGCCAGTTTGGGAGTAGCGGGGAGATAATGAATTCATTTTTCAGCAAGAGGAATTTCAGGAATTTTTATTCATATGACCCTTCTTCACTAATGTTCTAGTCACACATTTTGCCGGCCACCAGGGTAGCCAGTATTATGAAAGGTAGAAATGGTCACGTGTGAAATTTAAGGCACCTCTTTAATTTCCCAGGAAAAGTCTAACGACCTAATAAAGTTTTTTTTTTTTTTTACTTTTTAAATGTTTATTTATTTTTGAGAGACAGAGAGACACAGAGCATGAGCAGGGAAGGGGCACAGAGAGAGAGAGAGAGAGAGAGGGAGAATCTGAATCGGGCTCCAGGCTCTGAGGTGTCAGCACAGAGCCTGACGCAGAGCTCGCACCCACGAACCATGAGATCATGACCTGAGCCGAACTCGGATGTTCAACCGACTGAGCCACCAGGCGCCCCAATAGCTTTGATCTTTACAAAATGCTGAAGCAATGAAGAGAAGACGGGAGTGTTTTGTTATCCTACCCTTCCCAGACATCACTAAACAGTTTTAGATATACAGGTATTGATATAGACATATCTCAACTTCAATACGCCTATATGAATATGTTTGTGAGCACATGCGTGTAGTGTGTATAGGGATTTGGGGGGGGGTCCAAGAAATATCTTAGCTATGTAAGGATAATTTACTAGGTATATAAGAAGATCAATATATCCCTTATCTCTGATAAAAGCAAATTCGGAGGACATGGCCGATGCAGGTAACCAGGTGGGCATTCTAATGCTTTCCGCCTCTGAATTAGACTTATGCCCAGTCATTGCCCAGCCAGACAATGATCAGCATCACCCAACAGGGACAGCAACTACCCCTCTGAACTTGCCTGGCTGACGGGAGAGCAGATAACAGGAAGCCAGCTCTGGAACCAGTCTGGCCCAGTAAGAGGAAGTACACATGCACATTTCATCCTTGACAAATGACCAATCAGAGAAGTATGTCTTCCTCCATCTGGATGGAGAAAGGGAGTGAAGGGAGGGATGGAGAAGAGTCAGGAAGTCCCTGTCCAGAGAAACACAGTGGAGTGGGGAGTAAGGGCCCAAAATATTAGAATCCATATGTTTGTTTCCAAGCCTTTTTCATTACCCTCAGAGCTCCATGAAAATGCTCAGGGGAATAAATGAATGCTGTTGTTCAAGCTGCTGTTTTCACGTAGTATGTTGATGCTGATGCCATTATACATAGGGTGAGTGTGTGTGTGTGTGTGTGTGTGTGTGTGTGTGTGTAAAATTCCATTGTTCCATAATTCCACTTGGGTTCTCTTCTGGGATTGTTTCAAACTCTCTTCTTCTCCATTGAACTATATGAAATTGCTGTTTTCAGACATCAAAATGGTCAAGTATCAGCAATTTTACATGTTCCAATCTAATATTTATTAGCAATGTCTCAATGAACAGTTTCAACCTATTGGTACACTTTTCCAATCATTTCTTCAGGATAAATTCCTAGAAATGGAGCTGTTTGGCTAAAG
Source organism: Hyaena hyaena (assembly GCF_003009895.1). Classification (NCBI taxonomy): domain Eukaryota; kingdom Metazoa; phylum Chordata; class Mammalia; order Carnivora; family Hyaenidae; genus Hyaena; species Hyaena hyaena. The sequence goes on along the minus strand of NW_024080709.1, from coordinate 2,793,808 downwards.
AGTAGACACATGTGAAATGCTGGTGGGGTGCCTCAGAGTACGTTCTGTATCGCCGTCAAGTACGAGACTCCCCACCTCCCCTACAACTGCCAAACTAAGCCATGGGTAGATCAATTCATTCTTATCACGTGTGTACGCATCCCTCTTCGTTAGATTTTTTGCGGAACTCTTCTTTCCAGTTGCCTTCCTTCCTCTGGCATATGGCCTACCCCACCCCTCAGAGCCCAAGAATCAGAAGGAAAAATCTGAACTATGCTTTTTTCCGTGTCAACTGTAACAGAATTTCTTGAAGTGTGATTCCTATGAAAAAAAAAAAAAACTGGCTTATCTATTTTAATCTCCTGTACATTGCACTAATTAATTTCTGAGATTAGTGTGCATTGTGAATACAAAATGTTACCAATAAAAGTAAAATTTAAACTATGCTTACAAGGCACCAGCTATAACGTTAAGCATTTAGCTTATGGAACTTTCCACAGCCACCCTGAAAAATAGATATTGGCATCCCTGACTTACAGTTGAGGCACTTGGGCTCAGAGAAGTTTAGAGGCTCACCCAAGGAGGCAAAGCCCCTGTATTAGATATCTGTTCCTCCATAACAAATTACTCCATGCTTCGCAGCTTAAGGCAACAACTATTTATTATTTGACAATTGCCATGGGTCAGAAGTCTGGCCCCAGCTTAGCTACAAACTCTGCTCATGGGCTGTCACAGATTGCCCCGAGATCTAGCCAGGACTCGGGCCTCATCTGGAGACTTGACTGGGAAAGGTCTGCTGCCAACCTCTTACACGGTTGCTTCTTGGTCTGAGCGCTCAGCTCCCTGCTGGCACTGGGCTGGAGGCTGGCCTCAGTCCTTAGGCACACGCCTTTTCCAAGACAGCAGCTCACACTATGCATGCCTGCTCCCATCAGAGCCAGTAAAGGAGAAGATCTTCTAGTGAGACAGAACTCCCTGCACAGAGCTTCATCTCAGAAGTGGCATCCTGTCACTTCCGCTATGTTCTATTGGGAAGAAGCAAGTCACCAGGCCAGCCCACACTCAGAGCGAGAGGGTTATACAGGGGCACGAATATCAGGTGGTTAAGAATCCTTGTTGGACATTATGGACTCTGCCTATCAAAGCAATTAAATAGCAGAACTAGGATTTGAAGTCGGTCGTTTCAAACTCTGAAGGTCCCAAAGTTAACCACTCTGCTTTTTGTCTTCCCAGACAAATTAACAAGATTACATCTCAGAAAGATTAATCTGGTTAGCCTAACACGGACTCTAGAAGTCTTTAGGAAAGGTATTATCAGGGGGACCTGGGTGGCTCAGCTGGTTAAACGTCTGACTTTGGCTCAGGTCATGACTGCACAGTTTTTGAGTTCGAGCCCCACGTTGGGCTGTCTGCTATCAGCACAGAGCTTGCTTCAGATCCTGTTTCACCCTCTCTCTGCCCCTCCTCTGGGCTCTCTCCCTCCCTCTTGCCCTCTCTCAAAAATAACATTAAAATAAAGGTATAATCCTTTTATAATTTAAACCAAAATTTTTTTAACTTTTTAAATTTTTTATTTATTTTTGAGAGACAGAGCACAAGCAGGGGAGGGGCAGAGCGAGAAGGAAACACATAATCTGAAGCAGGCTCCAGGCTCCGAGCTGTCAGCACACAGCCTGATGCAGGGCTTGAACACACAAACTGTGAGATCATGACCTGAGCTGAAGTTGGACGCTTAACTGACTGAGCCACTCAGGCACCCCAGGGATTGTCCTTTTAAATTTAATCTCCTGATTGGGAAGCAGAAACAGCCATCCAGTATAGGTGAATTAACAGTCTCATGGATTTTACTTAGGGGTAACTTTAGAAATGAGACTAAAAGGGGCACCTGGGTGACTCAGTCAGTTGAGTGTCTGATTTCAGCTCAGGTCACCATCTCACAGTTCATGGGTTTAAGCTCCGAGTCGGGCTCTCTACTGACAGCTTGGAGCCTAGACCCTGCTTTGGATTCTGTGTTCTGCGGACTTCCGATGTTAAATCCTGACCCATAGATATTAGACCTAGCCTTCTCATACGAATTTCAGAACATCCAGCCAATTCGCATAAGGATAAATACAAATAGGGCAGATGATTAGATTCAAGGCAGATAAAACAAAGCTTCCTTGGGAGAAATCATTTATATTATTTGTCCAATCTTTTTTGCCCTCCCGTTTGGCGTCTTATCTGCAACTAAAATGAGAACTGAAATCACTAGCTTTAATAACATCTTCAGACATAGCCATACATCTGTGTGTACTTTGGTTTGGAGGAGAACTGGTTCATGGGGACATTTATGTGGGCAGAGAAATATCTTCATTTATTGAAATGTTCCTAGCAACCGAAGTTTGTTTTCTTTGTCGCCCCCAAATTCTCAAACTAGAAACAGGCAAAACGATGACAAAAATCTAGAAAATTATAGATTTATTTCAGTTTATTTAGTGTATTGTGTTGTAAGTGTGTCTCATTTTGTTCGCCAAATAAAGTCAAACGCTTTTTCTTTTTTTTATTTAAAGCCAGACTTGGGTTAATGTGGATTTTTTCCCCCCAAAAGCTGACTTATACAATAGCGAGTATCATATTAGACTGCTTCAGGACTGCTTTGGTATTTCAATTGCCTTTCCCTTGCGTGATGATTTTTCTTTGGCTATTTTCATATTCTCCAACTCTGCATGCATTTAGAACTTAGCCAGCTCGATCCCTTCTGGGAAGTAACAACAACAGTAATAACATTTATTAAAAAAATTATATCCATCAGTTATAGTGTTTCGTACTATGCTCGGCATTTTCCATGCCTTCCTTCATTCTCTCTTAATAACAATCCTAAAAAGTAGGCACTTATCCTAATTTTACACAAGGGGAAAATGAGGTTTACAGCTCAGAGAACTTAAGCACAATGTCTGAGGTCACAGAGTTAGGAATTGGGGGAGCAGAATTTGAGACCGTGCTCTTTAGAACTAGGCTATATTGCCACCCCAGGGTTTGTGCATATGGAATAAATGAATGAATGATCAATGAGTTCAATTACAGCAGGGCTTACTTTAAAAAATTATATTTTCTCCACTTCCCCACCCTCCCTTGGCAACACATGATCTATAATAAAACCTCTCGCGGGAGGTAATATACACTGTGATGTCAGACAGTGCTTTATTTGAATTCAGACATGCAGCTTTTTAACTGGGTGATCTTGGCCAAATTATATAACCTTGTTGAGCCTAATATTCTACCACAAAACGGGAATCACAAGTGTACCCACGTCTTATAGTCAATATCTGTATCTACAAGGATATATAGATCTTTCTCAACTTATGACTGGGTTACATCTGGATAAACCTATCGTAAGTTGAAAAGATCATAAGTTGAAATGGCATTTAATGGACCCAGCCCACTGAGCATCGTAGCTTAGCCTCTCACCTTACACGTCCTCAGAACGTTTCCTTTAGCCCATGGTTGGGCAAAATCATCTAACACAGAGCCTATTTTATAATAAAGTGTTAAGTACCACATGTAATATGTTGAATATGGTACTCAGAGTAAGAAACAGAATGGTCATGGGTTCAGAATGGTTGTTGACTTCTGGATTCACATGGTGGCGTGGCTGATTGGGAGTCACGGATCTGTCACTGCCCAGGTCACCAGACAGGACCCTGAGGCATGTCACTACCCCGGGAAGAGATCCAAATCCAAAACTGGAAATACAGTTTCTTCTGAAAGCATATCGCTTTCGTGCGATCGCAAAGTCAAAGCAATCGTAAGTCAAACCATCCTAAGTCCGTGACTACTCACGGTGCCCAACATGGAAAAATGTTTCTTCGTAGGCAGTTAACATTACCACATGGAGTCGTGGGGATCTGGATTTAAACCCTGGTTTCGTTACTTATTTGCTCTGCATCTAGAAGCATGTCTCTGTAAAATGGTATCATAAGATGTCCTTTGGCATCAAGGATTTTTTTTTAAGGTTGTATGGAGGTGTTTCTCAAACATCATCAGGCAGACATTCGGCAGTGTCTGGAGGGAGACCTTTCGTTTGTCATCACTCGGTGGAAGGATATCACTGGCTTCTAGTGGGGAGAGGCCAGGGTACCAGGAAGCACCCTACTGTGCGGAGTTCCCAACAAGGAACTATGTGGCCTCCAATATCTATAGTCCCTAGGGTGATAAATCCTGTTGTATGGACACTTCAAGAGCAAGTGCCCAATAAATGCTAGCTATTATTATTTCCTGCCGTTTTGAGTTTCCATTCCAATCAACCTGTTGTTTCCAGGAGCCCAGTTTTATTTTTATTTTTTTAATGTTTTTATTTATTTCTGAGAGAGAGAGAGAGCGTGGGCAGGGGAGGGTCAGAGAGAGAGGGAGATACAGAATCTGAAGCAGGCTCCAGGCTCTGAGTTGTCAGCACAGAGCTGGACGCAGGGCTCAAATCCATGAACTGTGAGATCATGACCTGAGCCAAAGTCTGATGCTTAACCGACTGAGCCACCCAGGCGCCTCGTCCAGGAGCCCAGTTTTTAAATTCTCTGATTCAACATATGTGAAGCAGTTACATACACATACATGAGACAAATAGAACACGAACATTGTTCCTGTGTGTTCTCGTGAGGACCAGTCGAAAACAATGATCTAGGGGCACCTGGGTGGCTCAGATCAGTTAAGCATATGACTTCAGCTCAGGTTATGATCTCCCAGTCTGTGGGTTTGAGCCCCGGGTCAGGCTCTGTGCTGACAGCTCAGAGCCTGGAGCCTGCTTCGGATTCTGTGTCTCCCTCTCTCTCTGCCCCTCCTGAGCTCACACTCTCTCTCTCTCTCTCTCTCTCTCTCTCTCAAAAATAAACATTAAAAAATTTTTTTAAAAAGAAAACAATCATCTATGCTTGGCAAAATGGAAAATTCATTTTTTTTTTTTTGTGATTTGAAGTCTTGTAGATACATGAATTCAGCAAAGTCACAGGATACAAAGTCAATGTACAGAAATATGTTGCATTTCTATACACAAATAGTGAAGCAAAAGAAAGAGAAAGAAAGAAACTGATCCCATAAAATACTAGGAATAAACCTAACCTGTGTAAGATCTGTATGCTGAAAACTAAAGAAAATATATGAAAGACATTGAAGAAGACACAAAGAAATGGAAAAACATTCCATGCTCATGGACTGGAAAAACAAATACTGTTAAAATGTCAATACTACCCCAAGAAATCTTACTTTAGAACAAAAGTTGAAGATAGTCCTTCTAAAAGCTGTTTTTTCTGCCCATTTTATATTAAAAGAACAATCCTAGGGAGAAACTATTTGTGTTATAATTCATTGCCTATTTCCAGGGCTTTTTATAAAACTCAAGCTTTCCTGAGACAGGAAATGTCCACTTATTACTAATTCTTTTTCCTGAAAAATTATGGTTATGGGTGTCCTTGTCCATTTATGTTTTAGGAGTTAAAGTTGACACATCAGGTCATCCTTTCCCTAAAAATCGGTCTTTATTTTAGTGGATGCTTTCTTCTTTATATAATAGCAACACTTAATCATTGTGGAGAACTTGCAGTGTCTAAGAAAATATTATAAAGAAGGAAGAGGAGAAGAAGAAATAGGCATACTCTTATCACCCAAATACACTCAAAGTATTATTAATATTTTGGCATGTTTCTTCCTTATGTTCTTTATCTAAGCATTTCTTTAAAAATTTTAAGAGCTTATTATTTAAGTAATCTCTACACCTAACATGAAATTCAAACTCATGACCCCGAGATCAAGAGTTATGTGCTCTACCGACTGAACCAGCCAGGTGCCCCTCTAAGCTTTTCTTCAGACAAATGAAATAGAACTACAGAAACAAAATTTATCTTACCCACTTAACATCACAGCATAAGAATTTTGGCATGTTATAAAAAATTGTCCTGGGGCACTGGGTGACTCAGTTGGTTGAGCTTCTGACTTCAACTCAGGTCATGATCTCATGGTTCATAGGTTCGAGCCCCTCATCGGGATCTGTGCTGACAGCTCAGAGCCTGGAGCCTGCTTCGGATTCTGTGTCTCCCTCTGTCTCTGCCCCTTCCTTGCTCTCTCTCTCTCTCTCTCTCAAAAATAAACATTTAAAATTTTTTTTAATTAAAAAAAAGTATGCCCTAATCATTTCTAGGGTGGTAGCCTGTTTCATTATATTAAGGTCTACTTTAAAAAATGTATTCCCCACTTGTAGAAACATTTCGTCATAGAACAAACTTGGTGCAAAATGTCAAAAAGACAGTATACAAAATGAAAATTAAAAATTAACCCCTCGATCCTCCTCAAACTCCCTTTCTTCAGTTGTAACTAGTTTAAACAATTCCATGTGTTTTCCAGTCTGATGTCGGTCGCAGTCAGTAGTGCTGTCTGCCCGCCACCGTCTCGATTCTCCAAGCACAAGGTATGGCTGCACCTGCTGGCTAGTTTACGGTTTGGTTAGACCACGTGACTAGTTCTGGCCAATGAGTTGTGAGTATTTAGTTACCGCTGGTAAGAGCCTCCAGGGCCTTTGTTCCCTTTGCCATGACAACCACCAGCATTCCAGTGAGTAGCTGCCTTAACAGCCACGTACCAGAGAGAAGGAGACACAGAGCAGAGCTCCCGGACAACCCATCGTGGACAGGTACAGTAAGTGAGGAATAACACACACTGTTTCACTGAGGGGGTGTCTGTTACAGCAGCATAACTATCCTATACCTACTAAGAGAGTAGTGTTGATACATATGCGCATACATATACACACAGGCTGACACACATGTATACACAAATTGACTGTAATGTATACATTCTTTTGTGGCCTGCTTTTTTTTTTGCTAAGAAAACTATTTTTTAAAAAAATATATATATTATTCAGAGTTGTTTATTGAGGGGCGCCTGAGTGGCTCAGTTGTTAAGCATCCAACTTTGGCTCAGGTCATGATATCGCTGTTTGTGGGTTTCAGCCCCACATTGGGCTCAGCACTTACATGGATATCTTTCCATGTTTGTACATGTATACTGAACTTATCCTTTCTTAACCTTTAATTTTTTTTTTTTTTTTGAAACAGAGAGACAGAGCATGAACAGGGGAGGGGAAGAGAGAGAGGGAAACACAGAATCTGAAGCAGGCTCCAGGCTCTGAGCTGTCAGCACAGAGCCCAATATGGAGTTCAAACTCACAGATCGCAAGATCAAGATCTGAGCCGAAGGTGGTCGCTCAACCAACTGAGCCACCCAGGTGCCCCATCCTCTCCCTTTTTTTTTAATAAGCTTATTTTATTTTTGAGAGCGATAGCATGAGCAGGGGAGAGACAGAGAGAGAGAGACAAAGGATCCAAAGTGAGCTCTGCATTGACAGCAGTGAGCCCAAAGTGGGGCTTAAACTCATGAACCACAAGATTGTGACCTGAGCTGAAGTCAGACGTTCAACCGACTAAGACACCCAGGCACCCTGACCTTATTATTCTTAACAGTTGCCTATTAATCTATTGTATGGATGTACCAAACTGATTTAACTATACCTATACTTACGAATACTCAGGTTATTCCCAATTTGTCTATTGTTGGAAAACAAGGTGACTAAAAATGTCAACATATATATGTATCCCACACACATCTGGGTATCACAGCTGCGCTTGTGAATACATCTTAGTTTACTTAACTATTCTTTCCCAATTGGACACATGAACCATTTTCAATTTTGGATTATTATCCATGCAGTGGTTTCATAGTTAACATCTGTTTGTCTGAAGATTTAGGATAAGTATTACTGAATTAGAGGATTTGGGCGCTTCCCAGGCTGTTGACATGTGTCAGCATGATTCTTTTATAGATTTCAGTGGGAACTGTCCTGGCATCCATGGTTGTTTTACACTTAGCAAGTAAGGGGATTTGAACTGCCCACCATCAACCATTCCTTCTCCAGGCCATCTGAGACACCAAGAAAAATGAAGCCAGAGATGAAAAACTCAATTAATACTGGCGGACAGACTATTTTTTTTTAGGACTGCTTTTTAAGCTATTAGCATTTTCCTTTATTTTCTTTTCTAGACATTAACAGATTTGTTTTTAAACAAAGAAGCCACAATGGACACTTTACAAAGATGACTTCACACCTCCATTGACCTTGAGCCCAGTAGGACACACCTCCTGGACTTCCAGGGTACTAGCTTTGTCTGCAAGAGTCTGTCTTTTCCCTTCATCTTCCCACTACCACACTTACCCCCTCCGTGTGGCTGTACCATTTACCTACTACCCTCCCTCTGGTAATCATGTAGGGACAGACTGTGATACCCACAAAAGACACCCTTACCTTGTGCATAGCATCTTATTCCCTCGAACCTGCCCAGAAGATAATAATCCTCTCTCTTGCTCCCTTATCATTCACTTGGGCACAGAATGGTGCATAGATTTTTTTTTTTGTTATAGGATAAGTTTAGCCATGAGAAAGCCTCCTCTTCCTCTCTGGAAAGGGAATAAAAACAAGATGCCAAGGGCAACATCTTGTCAGGGTTTCTAACCAAATCAGGAGTCTTCGGAAAATGACAGGGGCTGCAGCTGTCCTATGCAGAAGGATTTGTCTGTGGGACATACCAGCTCCCACCCACACTGGAGATTGTCCCAAGGAAGCTGTGAATTTTTAACTGCTCAGGATTACTGTATTTCTGGCCCCCAGAGTTGTTCGTGGAATGACATTCAGGGTTCCTACTACGCATGTAATGAGCAGAGAAGACTAACTGGGCGAATGAAGTTCAATGGTCTGGCTCGTCATTCAGTGTGGCTGTAGGCTTCCGCAGCTCAGCAAATAAATACGTAGAAACCCAGGTTAGGTTGACGGGCAGGGGGAGTGTCCCTTCCTTGGGATTTCCATTCATTTGTTCTACAAATATTTATTGCATCTCTCCTCTATGCTAGGCACTGCTTTGGGGCCTTGGAATAAGTGAGCAAATAGAATGAAGAGATCTGTCCTCATGAAGCTTACATTCTAGCAGGGGAGATCCGGCGAGATACATAATGGACGGATGATAGAATGTGACAGAAGATGATACTCATGCTATATTTTTAAAAAAGGACACAGTTGAACAGAACAAAGGGGACTGAGCGTGCTAGCGCAGGAGAGAAGGCAGTCTGCATCATCAGGCAGAGTGGTCAGGGTGGTGCTCACTGACAAGGTAACATTTCAGCAAAGATCTGAAGGAGGGAAGGGAGTTTGCCAAGTAGGTATCTGAGGGAAGTGTCTCAGTTGAGAAAAAAGCTAATTAGTTCAGCTAAAGCTAATTCTCCAGGAGGTGGGAGGGGGTGCCTGGGACACCAAGGGGCAGCAAAGAGACCACGCTGTTCCAGGAACAGATTAATAAAGAGGCAGGAAGAGAAGCAGTCAGGGAGGTGATGGGAGCACATCACACGGAGTCCTTTTTTATCACCGTAAGAGCTTTGGATGAAATGGGAGCCCCTGCAAGATTTTGAACAGAGGTGTGATGTGATCCAACTTATGTTTTTAAAGGATCAGTCTGTCTGCTATGCAGAGAATAGACCAGAGGGAGAGAGAGAAGCCAGGAGTCCTTTTAAAAGGCTACCCAGGGGGCGCCTGGGTGGCTCAGTCGGTTAAGTATCTGACTTTGGCTCAGGTCATGATCTCAAGGTTCGTGGGTTCGAGCCCCATGTCGGGCTCTGTGCTGACAGCTCAGAGCCTGGAGCCTGCTTCGGATTCTGTCTCTCCCTCTCTCTCTGAACCTCCCCTGCTCGCTCACTCGCACGTTCTCTCTCTCGCTCTCAGAAAAAAAATAAAAATTTAAAAAAAGGTCTACCTAGGCCAGGGTCGTCATTGGGACCAGATGGTAGAGGAGGAACAGAGAACAGTGAGTGGACTCTGGGTGCATTTTGAGAATAAAGTAGAATGAAGTCAGCCTGATTTTCTGAGCACTTGGATGAGAAGAGATGGCAAGAACACTTCCGGGATTTCATCCCAAACTACCAGAAGGATGGAGTTTTTAGGACACAGGCTGGGACCATTGGTGGGAGAAATGGTTTTCTGGGCGTGGGGGAATCAGGAGTTCATTTGGGGTCCTGTTGAGTTTGAGATGCTTGCTAGACATCCAAATGGAGATGTTAGTAGGCAATTAGATAGATGCATCTAGAATACAGGACAAAGTCTGGGTTTGATACCTGCAAGTGCTCAACTTTTTGGGGGTCTATTTTTTATGAGTCAGAATCCCTGTATTAGGAAACTTTATTGACCACTTTTTTGTTTTGGTTTGTCCATACTTCCACATATCCATCATCAGTAATATTTGATGTTCCAAATGCTGAACCCAAAACCCATTTGACTCTCAGATGCCTTCCAATTCCTTGGTAGAATAATACAATCAAGTTGAGAGGACCTTTTGGTTTAGTTTGGACTTGATAGTTGATATGTTTTCACAGCATGCCTGGTTGAGTACACCAAGATTATTCGTTCGTGAGGCCTTTCTCCAATTCTGTCTGTACTGCGAAGGGAATGTGACAGGAGTCAAACAGCTTCAGAACCAATTATCTGAATTAGATTCTTCGTGCTGGAACTTTTCTGCTGTGAAGAGTAATTAAAATTTTTGGAATCCCCAGATCTTCATTGTAGAATGAGAATAACACCCGTCTCAGAGGGCTGTGGGGGGAAATGCTGAGAATCATCAGTTTTGTGATTTATACCTTGCCCATCAGGTAGGTGTCCAATAAACCTTTCTATTTCCTCTACTCCTCCCCCAACCACCCATGAAATATGTAGCACATAGTAAGTGTTCCATAAATGCTTACTGATTCATCAATACTCAGGCTATTCTCGTTTTTCCCTGCTCAGGAGGGAGAAACATACATTCATTCGTTTGCATCCTACAATGCATATATCACATGGAATGATGTGTTTATCTTCTCACTCTCCACCTCCCCCAGGAAATGTAAGCTCCAGGAAGGTGAGGACTTTCTTTCATTCAATCAACCCCTATATCTCTATTCCTTAGAACTGTGTCTGGGACATTGCAGGGGCCCAATAAATACTTGTGGAATAAATTAGGAGATGCACCAATGATGTACGCAAAGAATCCAACTCTACGATTTCATATACAAAGTGAAACTTCAAGGTCCACAAGCCAAATCACCTTGAAAAATCCGCTGCCCGGAAAAGGATGGGCCTGACATTATTTTCCAGCAGTAAGGTTTTACAAATTAATTGATTTTTCTGACTCACTTAGTGTGGGCTTAAACCATTTATCTGAAAGTGCCGTAATATATTCTTTGAATTACTCCAACAGTAAAAAACACGAAAACTGAACTAATGAGTTCAACACTGAGCCAAGCCAACGTTATTAGTTCCTTGCGTCCACCGGGCTGCACATCACCTCTGCTGTACTGGCTTCAATGCACACTTGGCTCTTCTGCGGACAGATTCAGTGAGGTTTCCCTCCCAGCTCATTGGAGAAAACTGCAGACCTGCCCTTTGGTGATGTCACCGCTTTTCGGATCAGGAAGCTTTGTCAGGGGCCAGCCAGAGCAAAGAAAGCTGCTGCCTGTCCCAGCCCTGGTGCGTCACCCATCCCTGGCCAGATGAGTCACTGCTGCAAGGGCCCAGCCAAATTGAAATCTCCTTGAATGAAAAGGGCCTTGAAATGCAGGAATAGAACACGTTCTTTGAATTTCCACTTGCAATGGGCATAGTAGGCATTTCCAGACACAACACTGGCATTTTCCTCCTTCTGTTGGCTATCCTAAAACCCCTCTGACTCTAAGTGAGATTCAAAGTTATTTCTTAACTCAGCGCTCTGTAAATGTTAAGCATTCCCACACCGTCCCCTCTCACTCTCTGCCCCGTCTCCAGACCACCTCCTGGGCTGTTTTGTTTTGTTTGCTTTTTGTTTTTTGGTTTTTTTACCATAACTCACTTTTGCTACTGAAATATCTTTGCTTAAAAGAAAAATTATTTCATCTCATTCCTCACGATTCTAGTGAGCCGGCATCTCCTGCCACAAATGGACACGTGTGAAATTCGTAGGGAAAAACCAAATAATCCCAATCCCTGTTAGCTTCAGCTGTCTGCTGTGGGCTCTGAGGCTGGGATGTGTGATGTCCCTGACAAAGAGGGAGAGCGGAGAGGGTTAGGTGTTGACGAAACGGAGACCGCAGATGGGGACTGTTCTCCTGAAAGACACAAAAGGGAACACGGCCGGCGGAGCTCCTCTGTGGGGATCTGTTCTGAACCAGCATGTGGTGGTTACGTGAAACTGTACACAGGATCCAACTGCAAGACTCACACGCATGTACAAGCAAAAGCTGGTGAGATGTGAATGGGGTCTGGAGTCTAGATGACAATACTGGGTCGGTGTCAGTTTCCAGGCCTGGACATAGCCCTGCAGCTCTCTACGATGTCACCACTAGGGAAACCAAGTGAGGAGTCCATGCGACTCTACGTACTGTTTGTATAGCAACTTCCTGTGAGCCCACAATTATTTCAAAATAACTTTTTAGGGCACCTGGGTGGCTCAGTCAGTTGAGTGTCTGTCTCCTGATTTTGGCTCAGGTCATGATCTCAGGATGGAGCCCCATGTCAGGCTGAGCATGGAGCGTGCTTAAGATTCTCGGGGCACCTGGGTGGCTCAGTCGGTTGGGTGTCTGACTTCAGCTCGGGTCATGATCTCACAGCTCATGAGTTCGAGCCCCGTGTCAGGCTCTATGCTGACAGCTCAGAGCCTGGAGCCTGCTTCCGATTCTGTGTCTCCCTCTCTCTCTGCCCCTCTCCTGCTCATGCTGTCTCTCTCTCTCTCAAAAATAAATAAACAATAAAAAAAGATTCTCTGTCTCTCTTTCTCTCTGCCCTCTCCCCAGCTCACACACTCTCTCTCTAAAATTAAAAAAAAAAAAAATTGTTTAAAAAGTACTGGCTCCCTTATGTGGCCTGGTACACGTGCACCACCAGCTGCTACATGTCCCGCTTTGGGCAAGAAGTGGTTTCTCATTTTCTGGAGGTAAAATCTCTGAAGAAGATGCATGTATCAGACTTCAAAAGCCTTGAGAGATTTATGCATGTAGTAACGTAGGAAGAAAGCCAGCATTGTGGTAGGACCTTACGCTTGGGGATCTGGTCAGAGTTGGCGTGAATGTCAGGTTCATTCTACCAGTGGAGAGACTTTGGGCAACAGGGAACCCCTCAGAACCTACGTTTCTTTGGCTGAAAAATGGGGACAAGAATATAGCACCTTTATCACAGGGCTTCTTTCTCTCTGTCTCCTTTTTTCTAATATTTATTTATTTATTTTTGAGACAGAGAGAGAGAAGAGGGAAGGGCAGAGAGAGAGGGAGACACAGAATCCAAAGCAGGCTCCAGGCTCCAAGCTGTCAGCACAGAGCCTGGTGCAGGGCTCCAACGCCCAAACTGTGAGATCATGACCTGAGCCAAAGTCTGACACTTAACCAACTGAGCCACCAAGGTGCCCCTATCACGGGGTTTCTAAGGGACTTATATGAAATAATTTGGGAAAAGCACTTAGCATACTGCATGGCACTTAATAAGTGCTCAATAATTATTTCCTTTGTCTTATTATCTTCTTTCTCTTATTCTTGCTTTTCTTCCTATCATCACCACCATCACTGTAGTAGGCTGAAACGTATCCCCCCAAATGATGTATTCAAGTCCTAACCCCCAGTACCTATGAAGATGACCCTATTTGGAAGTGGGGTGTCTGTAGATGTAATCAGGGTAAGACGAGGCCGTGCTGGATCGGGACGGGCCCTACCCCAGCGACTCGTGTCTTTATGAGAACAAGAGGGAGATCTGGAAATAGACGTGCTGAGGTCACATGGGGAAGAATTCAATCTGAAAATGGAGACAGAGATTGAGAATTACACTGACATGAGCTAAGGATACCAAGGGTTGTCAGAAACCATGAGACATGAGCAGAGACAAGGAAGGGCTCTTGTCCCTAGAGCCTTCAGAGGGAGCATGGCCCGGACGATTCCTTGATTTCTGGCATCTAGGACTCTGAGATGATGAACCTCTGTGTGTGTTTGTTTGTTTTTTAATGTTTTATTTATTTTTGACAGAGGGAGAGTGAGTGGGGGAGGGGCGGTGAGAGAGAGAGACAGAGATCCAAAGCGGGCTCTATGCTGACAGCGGCGAATCTGATGCGGGGCTCGAACTCACAAACTGTGAGATCATGACCTGAGCTGAAGCTGGATGCTCAACCAACTGAGCCCTTTAAAACCTCTGTGTTTTAAAGCTACCCAGTTTGTGGTAATTTGCCATGATGGCTCTAGAAAATAAATACAGCCATCATCATCACTGGTCAATCCTCTTCTTCCCAGTATCTTAGTATCTATCATATTGTCATTTAAAAGGCTCCGCAAAGTTCTAGAAAAAGAAGCCCATTCAACTTTCTCTGCTCTGTGTTTTGAAACGTGTTTGACCAGAAACCAGCATTTGCACGAATAAAGGGGAACGGGCATTTGGGAAATACTGACTTCATCTCATTTCACCATTAAGAAAACTACCAACCAGTGAGAGGGGCTGACTTGCTCCAAGTCATAGAGTAAAAGCAATGGAATTACAACTCGGACCTCCACTCTCCTCTCCACTCTATTTTTTTTTTTAATGTTTTATTTATTTCTAGGAGAGAGAGAGACAGCGTGAGCAGGGGAGGGTCAGAGAGAGGGGGAGTCACAGACTGAAACAGGCTCCAGGCTCTGAGCTGGCAGTCAGCACAGAGCCCGACGTGGGGCTCGAACCCACGAACCGCGAGATCATGACCTAAGCGAAAGTCGGACGCTTAACCGACTAAGCCACCCAGGCGCCCCTCTCCTCTCCACTCTAATCACAACAAAAAATAATCATCATCGAGCCACAGGATTTTAACTGTCAAGGTCTCAGAGCTCAGCTAGTCCAAAGCCTTGTTGGGGAAACTGAGGCCCAACAGGAAGTGATTTCCCAAAGTCACAGAGCAGGCCACTGCATTTTCTGGCACACAGAAAATGTACACCCCAAATAACCCAGTAATCCACCTAACATAATAGATGATGCTGCCCCTAGTGGCGGTGCTCCGCAATAGATGCTACCACGGCACAGATATTTTTGAAAGTAGTATTTCCCAACGAAGATGATAAACCACAGACCACACAGCTTACCAGAGGTAAAGCAAGGTTAACTCATTAATATATTAGATTTAAGTTTATGATTACACTGACTCTGCTATGGAACATTAATCATCGATACCAAAATATCCCTTTTAGGCAATTTTTTTTTTTTGTCTAGGTTAGTACAATATTATTCCACATCTAGAGCTAATAATTTTCTACTGGATTTTAATACATAGTAAAATGTACTTAAAACAATCAAAAGTAATGTGCTCCCTCCAACAAAATGTACTTTAAAATCACTTTCCATATATGAACAATGAAAAATATTTATATTTTGTCCCACCAAAGAAAATAATATAGAATTGAGGCATATGTTATATAATTGTGGAGGTTATGTGCCAGCCAAAAAGGCAGTAACACAGAAAATCTGGGTTTTTTTATATTTCTATCTCAATGGGGAATCTTTGTTTTCCCTTTTTTTTAATTATTTTTTAATGTTTATTTATTTTTTAAAGAGAGAGAGAGAGAGCACAAGTGAGAGACGGGCAGAGAGAGAAGGAGACAGAATCTGAAGCAGGCTCCAGCCTCCTAGCTGGCAGCACGGAGCCTGATGCAGGCTGAACCCACGAACCGTGAGATCATGACCTGAACCTAAGTCAGACACTTAACCGACTGAGCCACCCAGGTGCCTGCTTTTTCTTTTATATCATCTTGCCCTTCACTTACTTCCAAGTCAGTACTTCTGTGAATTTCAGGAAAAAGTTGACTGGTAAACGTTCCTGAACACCCTCTCACACACACACCCCCCCCCCCACTCATGAGGAGTCAATCTAGACATACAGGCATGTGATCTATTGTTTTGAAGACTGCAGTAAGGGAACAGGTCTGAGAAGTTGCTTTTCTGCAAAGATCAGGTTCAGCTTCCTCAACTGTAGACCGACAAGGCTAACCACGATTAGTCGATCACGTATTTGGCAAAGAGCTTCAGAAGAGAGCACGGCCCTCACTCAGGTCTTGCTGTCTCCTCAGAAATGGAACATGAGCCAGGCCAGGGGGAAGAAAAGAGCCAATCCACGTTGATGCTTCCTTGCATATCTTTCTCGGAGAAAAGCTGAAGGAAACCAAAAATTTTTGTGCTAAATAAGCACTGGAAATCCTTCATCTTTTAAAAATCCTAACAGTACACGTGAGAAAGATGCTAACCTCGTTTTATAAATGAGGATCCTGAATTTCAGAGAGGGTCATCTGCGCTTGGTTTTATATTATCAACGAGCATTTACTGAGTACTCAAGTGCCAGGATCTGTAGACGTTGCTTACGCATATTATTCCTGTTTAATCTTCAAAATCGGTGTGGCATCAACCATCTTTCTGAAAAAAGAGACCGAGACTAGAAACGGTTCAGACTTTGACAGACTTAGGGAGCCATTGCTAAGGGTCCTTGGGACAAGTCGAGAAATAAGAGACAAGAGTCAGAAACACGAAGATTAAAACACCGTGTGCAAGACCAGGGGTCCCAGTGAATGAAGATCCTTCCCCAGCGGGTCACACGTCCAAACTCACATCTTTAGTCAGCAGAGGAGGTGGGATTTGAACTCCATTCTGTGACTCCAAAGCCCAGAATCTTACCCCCATGCTGTCTTCTCCTTATTCTTTCTCTTTTTCATTGAAAAAATGGGATTATAAGGACATCCGATGAAAACAAGTTTCATCCATTAGAATCTTGATTACCTACAGGTGCTTCTAACTCCTGTGGCTAACGGATTAACTATGGGTTCATGAACACTTCTGTTCTTTTCATGATAATCCCTGGAAGGAAAAACCTATTGAAAAATGGTCCTCTGCCTCTTGGATCAAATATGATCGGCACTCTGCATCAGCTAACAGGAGCACAATTCCAAAGAGCTTCAACAAAAGGACACATTTGTTAAAAGGACTTTTGAGAGTCACACAAAGAAGGCAAAGGTTGAATCGAACCAGGAGAAGGCAGAACTTTCATGTGAGGATGGCAAGAAGCAGAACCTGCCAGAAGGACTGGTTGGCTCCCCTAGCAGCGAGGGACTATATTAGTGTCCTGTCACTGCTGTAGCACGTGACCACAGACTTAGTGGCTTAAAGCCACGCAGATCTATCGTCTTACAGTTCTGGAGGTCAGAAGTCTGACATAGGTCTCACTGGGCTGAAATCAAGATGTTAACAGGGCTGCGTTCCTTTCTGGAGGCTCTGAGGGACAATCCATTTCCTTGTGTTTCCCAAGTGTCTACAGGCTGGCTGTGTTTCTTGGGCTCACGGACCCTCCGTCCATCTCCGGAGTCTACAATGCTGCTTCTCTCCCTGAACGTTCTTCTATCTTTCTTACATCTCCCTCGCCTCTTCTCCCCAGCCTCTCCTCTTCCCTCCTTAAGCACCCTTATGATTATACTGTCCCACACCCCACAATCCAGGATAATCTCTGTATTTTAAGTTTGTATGGTGAGCAACCTTAATTCCATTTAAAACCCTAATTATCCTTTGCCACATCCCATAATATACCCATGGGTTCTGAGGGTTAGGACACAGGCATCTCTAGGGGACAGATCATGACTCTGCCTACCATAAAGGGCATACGCCTGGGCTTACCAACTGGCAGTGCTGAACACTATGGGGGAAGGATAAATTTTCAAAAGGAGGGGCGCCTGGGTGGCTTAGTCGGTTAAGCGTCCGACTTTCGCTCAGGTCATGATCTCGCGGTTCGTGGGTTCGAGCCCCGCGTCGGGCTCTATGCTGACTGCCAGCTCAGAGCCTGGAGCCTGTTTCAGAGTCTGTGACTCCCTCTCTCTCTGACCTTCCCCTGCTCACACTGTCTCTCTCTCTCTCTCTCCTAGAAATAAAACATTAAAAATTTTTTTTTCAAAAGGAAATCAGAATGTCGGAGGGGAGGGGGATAATTTACAAATGGCCAAAAGTGACAAAAGTCTTCAACTGATGGAGAGCTCAGTCATTTCCTAAAATGGAAGGCTGCTAAATGGACACAGCCATAGTTCTCTAACTGTAAAGCCACAATGTAATTGTACCTCTCAATGTCTCAAGATCATTATGACTACCACCAATTGGACACGGTGCTGAGCGGGACATACAAGTAAAGGTGGATTTGTATTGGCTTATAAAGTATTCTGAAGTTTTCCTTTCTTTTTATAAATTTCTTGCCTACGTTGGTTTGTCATTGTCCTTTTCTTATAAAAGTGAAATCTAGAATTCATAAAAATGATTATGGGAGGGCACCCATGCATTGCAATCTTATTCTGCTGCGTTAAAGAAAATAAAGCACCTTCTAAATAAATAGTAGTAAGACATTTTTCTCAATTTAAGGCATACTCTTATTCTCATCTCCACCAAGAGGGACCCCTAACTTGGTGAATTTTCATGGTCAGATAAAACACTGCGTTTAAATTCCAGATTGCCATGGAATACCCCCATCTCACTCCGTTTCCGCTAGGGAACTATGATTTAATAGTGCAGTGTCTATATTCTACTTCTTTTTCTATACATCCTATGTCTCCTAGTTCATTTTCTATACTTTCTTTTATACATACTATACAAGACTTTTACTCTATTTTTTCTCAAGTAACAGTGCTCTTTAGAAAACTCCGTAGGTCAGGCCACATAGTTCCACGTTGTTCCTTGAAGTATATCATTGTGAGATCTCCCTAATGCTTTGAGAGAATCCACAGATTGAAATTTTTATGGGAAAGGTTCCAATGTTTTAAATGTTGGCAACTGATTTACAAAGGTAAAGAACGGTGTGAAGTCTTAACTGCAAACACCTGCGGGCTTGATTCATTCTGTAAGTGGCTAGTCTTAGATGCTTAGAAGATGGGATGTGCTCTGCCCTTCCCCTAGCAATCATGGAAGCACATCCTAAAAAGGAGTCTCCACATCTTGGAACCCCAGGTGACACGTTTGAGAGGACTCCTAATGACACACGTCAGATATTTGTGCCAGTGAGAAATAAACCTTGACTATTGTATGATTCTCAGAGTCTGTGGTTTCTAAAATAATTTTTAACTGTAGTATAACTTAGTTGATCCTCATATGGGGTATATTCACTTTCTATTGCTGTGTAACAAATTACCATAATTTTAGCAGCTTAAAATAACACTCTTTTATTTGTCCAAAGCTCCGTAGGTCTGGAGTCTGGCACAGTGTAACTAGGTTCTCTGCTGAAGATACCTCAGGGTAGGGATTCCTGGGTAGCTCAGTTGGTTATGATCCAACTCTTTTTTTTTTTTAAGTTTGTTTATTTTGAGAGGCAGACAGACAGAGAGAAAGAAAGAGAGAGCTGGGGAGGGGCAGAGAGAGAGAGAGAGAGAGAGAGAGAGAGAGAGAGAATCCTAAGCAGGCTCTGTGCTAACAGGGCAGAGGCCAATGTGGGGCTCAGACTCCTGAACTATGTGATCATGACCTGCACTGAGACCAAGAATCAGCCGCCTAGTCGACTGAGCCACCCAGCCACCCTGCAGCCAACTCTTGATTTTGGCTCAGGTTATGATCTCACAGTTCATGGGTTCATGCTCCATGTTGTGCTCCGTGCTGACAGGGCAGAGCCTGCTTGGGATTCTCTCTCTCCTCTCTCTCTGCCCTCTCAACCCCCTCACTCATGCATGCACACTCTTTCAAAATAAATAAATAAACAGTAAAGAAAAATCTGGGGCACCTGGATGGCTCAGTCGGTTGAGCAGCCAACTTTGGCTCAGGTCATGATCTCACGGTTGTGGGTTCGAGCCCCACGTCAGGCTCTGTGCTGACAGCTCAGAGCCTGAAGCTTGCTTCTGATTCTGTGTCCCCCTCTCTCTGCCCCTTCTCTGCTCGTGCTCTGTCTTTCTCTGTCTCTCAAAAATAAATAAATGTACAAAAAATTAAAGAAATATCTTTGAAGATGCCTCAAGCCTGAAATCAGGGTATCCGCTAATCTGCATCCTAATCTGGAGGCTCAACTACAGAAAGATCTATTCTGAGCAGCCTTGGGGTCTTGGCAGAATTCACATCCTTGGGGTTGTAAGACTGATGTCCTTGTTGTGTTGCTACTTGTTGGCGTGGGACCATTCTCAGCTTCTAGAGGCTGATTAGTTCTTGCCATGTGGCTCCTCCTTCAGCAGCAAAGAATCTTCTTGAAACTGAACCTTTTTATGCTTTGAGTCTTTCTAATGTCCTTTTCTATAACCAGCCAGAGAAAACTCTCTACTTTTCAAAGGCCCATGTGATTAGATCATCCCCACTGGGATAATTTCTTTATCTTAAGGTCAACCGTGCCACATAACATAACCTGATCATGAGAATAAAATCCATCATCTTTATACTCTTGGGGATTATGCAGGACAATTTATACCAAAGGGGCAGACTATCTTGGGGTCTATATTAAGATTCTGCCCAACGCATATTAAGACTACTTGTTGGTCTGTTTTTGTTTTTATTTTTTAAAAATTTTTAATGTTTGTTTATTTTTGAGAGGGAGAGAGACAGAGAGCAAGCAGGGGAAGGGCAGGGAGAGAGGGAGACACAGAATCCAAAGCAGGCTCCAGGCTCTGAGCTGTCAGCACAGAGCCCGACATGGTGCTCAAACTCACAAACTGTGAGATCACGGCCCGAGCCAAAGTCAGACGCTTAACCGACTGAGCCACCCAGGCACCTCGGGTTTTTGCATGGGGAATAATCTATACCCCATCTTTTGCTGAATGACTTTAACTCATCCCTTCAAGCTACCAAATAAAAAGCCATTGAATGGGGAAAAAAATCTATTACTTTCAAAGGGAAAACTATGATATGCCCCATCTCAATCCAAAATATCCTCAAAATTTTCAAAGATAGAAAAATACATCAATTGGACAATAAAAACAAGTTTAGTGAAGTACTAAATAAAAAATAGAAAGTACATAAATATAGTGTGTACATAAGATATAATGCAAAGAAGGGTTATTGTATTTGGCAAAGGACGAAGACTTAATTATGGAGGTGAGCAAGGTAATCATCTCTTTCAAAGGTGCATTTTTCCTTCCATGTTATTTTCTTCAGTAATTTCTGAGCCACTTTGGGGGCTGGTGGGTAGGTTGTCTTGCACTCAAACTGCTTGAAAAAATTACAGTAGAGCTCAGATAAACCCCTTTAGGACAAAACAAGCCCAATTATGAGAGCATTCATGGAAATAGTACATGTGCAGAATGTACTAGAATGCTATAGAAGACACTGCCTCCTTCTCCCTTTATCTTGTGTGTGTATACATACAGGGAAAATCTTTTGGGTTCATCCAAATATGGCTTGCAATTCAAATTTGTTCCACTTGGTATTTTCTGACTTGAAACAGTTGTGTTGGGTAAATTGGAGAGAGTGCCTTTGCCTGAAACCATAATGTCAAACTATCACTTCTCATAGCATGTGTATTCAATGTGTTTTGGGTAAAAAACATTGGGTATTAAAAAAACAAGGTGGTTGTCCAAAAAAGTTGCATACTTTTCAAGAGCCATTATGACAGAAATGGATTGAACAGCTATCATGTGATCTAGTATTTAGATCAAGTTCAAAGGTACATGGTTTAGGGACCCTCTGAAATACAAAGGCTCAAAGCTGGTTTATAAAAAATCACTCTTTTTCACCCCATGGTTACACTGACAATTAACAAGTCAAATATCATAAAGCAAAAAAAAATATATATATTGAGATTGAATTTAAGCCAAAACGACCCATTTGGAGGTTACCACTAATTAGAAATTGCTGGACAAGCCAGGCTTTAAAAATGAATGTCAAGCCAAGAGCATATAGTTATTGGCTTTTGTCAATCTTTTTTTTTTTTTAATGTTTTATTTATTTCTAGGAGAGAGAGAGAGAGACAGCGTGAGCAGGGGAGGGTCAGAGAGAGGGAGGGAGTCACAGACTGAAACAGGCTCCAGGCTCCGAGCTGGCAGTCAGCACAGAGCCCAGAGCCCGACGCGGGGCTCGAACCCACGAACCTCGAGATCATGACCTAAGCGAAAGTCGGACGCTTAACCGACTAAGCCACCCAGGCGCCCCTGCTTTTGTCAATCTTTTTATTTAAGTTTTTAAAAAGGAAATTTGAAAGTTCAATGTTAATTTCCTATTTCAGCATACTATTTCCTGTAGCACAAACCCACGATAATGAAAATATAATTTTAAAAAATCAGCACAAAAGCAAAAATAATGAAATTCTGTATCTTCCTTTAAAACATTTTAGTACAAACTGTCCATTTATGTTACAGTATTATATTTCTATTTTGTAAATCCCATGTAGGGTACTTTTTTAGGATTCTGAATGAGGTAAACAGGCTCTAAGCCTCAGCTTTTATCTTGTTATTTCTCTGAGTTAGTCTTACTTTAAAAATTCCTCGGAATAAGTTTGTCTTTATCAAAAATGGACACACGAATATTTTTGGTAAAGTCCCTTGACAGTTCAAGAGGAGAAAATACAGTCTTAAGCAAATACTATATAAAGATAATACACTTGAAGTAATGTTTATAGAAGGTGTTTTCTATGTGTCCTCAATACATTTTTAATCCAAAACTATTTACCCTGCTTCAACTCTAACATTCTTAAATAGGTTTATTAAGAAGTGGCCCACACACTGCACTTAGAGAGAAGAAGGTAGAGCACTCTCTTGACCTCTCTTCCCCACATTCTGCCTCCATTTATTTCTTCAAGCGTGAATGTTGGGCAGAGTGAAGGGGAAGCTGACACATGATTTGGGGAGCATTGAATCTCCATTGCTGATCGCTTAGGAAGAATTATGTCATGCATTTTTGAATAAGCTATATATTCATGAGTATTAGCTTATAAAACCTGATTCTCTCAAGATTTTTTGAGGTGAACTGTTATTGAAAGTAGTGTTAGGGCTTTTGCCCTCAAAATGATGACAGGTTGGAAGGCATTAGGTTATGATAGGAAAATAGGATTAAGTTCAACTGCAGTAAAACCGTAATGATGTTGACTAAATAGAAATGTATTTCTTTTTCATATGACATCTAGAGGCAGGCAGTCTGAGGCTATACTGAAGCTCTACAGTTTCTGGGGATTCTTGCTCTTTCTATATTCAATACATGATTTTTACCTCATTGTCCAAGATGGCTGCTGGTGCTCCAGCCAGCAGGAAGAACAAAGGAAGGAAGGAGAGGCCAAGGGTATATGGTAGTTACCTCTTAGGAAGTTTCCTAGAAGGCGACACAGATTACTTCCTCTCCCATCTGGAATTCATTTATACGTCCATACCCAACTACAGGGAAGTCTGGGTTGTATAATCTTTATTCTGGGTGGCTATATGTCTAGCTAAAAATTTGAGATTTTACTATGACGACGAAAAGGGGAGAAGAGCTCTTGGTCTCTGACACTGGTAGAAAGAGCATGGTCTTTGAAGTCAGGCACATCTAGATTCTAAACCTAACACTTATTAATTGGGTGACCTTGTGAAAGTGACACAATTAAGTCTCCATTTTCAAACCTAAAACAAGGATGATATCACCCACTCTTATAGTTATTATGGTCTCTGCCTTCCTAATTTCCATGAGTTATTTATTGTCTCTACAACAATAAAAATCTGCCTCATGATGTGTCCATCTTACACTGTAACTTCCCACACACTCAATCACCTTTGGAAAGAACTCTCTGAAAAGCTTCCTTCAAAGTCACATAAAACTCATTAAATCAGAATCCACTGCTTAACACAGAGTGTTTGTACAGCAAATGTGAACTGAGAGAATAAATATATTTGAAGAATACTCCCATGAACCCCATTATACTCTTGTATAATAAATATTGACTGGATGAAAAATTAAAGAAAAAAATAACTACCCACATTCTTTCATTCTTTATTCCCACAATAATTTTGAGTAAAATTATGCAGGCTTTGGGTTAACCCTTCCTTATTCCACCCATATTGTGAAGAGAGGGACTTTTTCAAAATTAGTTTTTTATTATGAAAGTATATTTGTTAGGGTTCTCCAGGAGAGAACCAATATGGGATGGATAGACGGATGGATGGATGGATGGATGGATGGATGGATGGATGGATGGATGGATAGATGGATGGATAGATAGATAGATAGATAGATAGATAGATAGATAGATGGATGATAGACACACAGGCAGACAGAATGGATGGATGGAGGGAGGGAGGGAGGGATAGGCAGGTAGGTAGATAGACAGATAGATAGATGATAGACAGACAGAAAGGATGGATGGATGGACGGATGGTTGGATGGATGAATGGATAGGTAGAAAGACAAAGATACAGACATGGCTATATAGATACATAAATCTTTATATCTACATTGACACTTATATATAAAATTAAATTTATGATGAGGAACTGGTTCACGAGGTTATAAAGGCTGAGAAACCCCACAATTTGACATCTGCAAGCTACAGACCCAGGAAAGCCAGTGGAGTAATCCAAAGTCCTGAGGTCAGGAGAGTCAGTGGTGTAGAATCCATTCTGAGTCTGAAGACCTTAGAACCAGGAGTCCCCAGGGCAGGGGAACAGTCAGGCAGGGAGTGAATTCCCCCTTCCTCTGCCATTTTGTTCTATGTGGTCTGTGAATGGATTGGATGATGTGATGCCACCCATATTAAAGAGTGCTACGCACCTTACTCAGTTCACCAGTTCAAATGCTAACTTCCTTTGGAACACCCTTGCAGAACACCCAGAATAATGTTTAATCAGATAAATGGATACCCCACATCCTAATCAAGTTGACCCCTAAAGTTAAGCATCATATAAAGTAGTAAAAATATCGGTTGCAAACAATCTGGAGTACAGAAAGGGTTAAAATGAAATCTTAAAATTTTTAAGTGTTTATTTTTGAAAGAGAGAGAGAAACAGAGATAGAGCATGAGCAGGGGAGGGAGACACAGAATCCAAAGCAGGCTCCAGGCTCTGAGCTGTCAGCACAGAGCCTGACACGGGCCTCAAACCCACAAACTGTGAGACCATGACCTGAGCCGAAGTCAGATGCTTAACCGACTGAGCCACCCAGGTGCCCCTAAAATGAAATATTAAAGCCTGTGATTGTCCTCGTCCCCTAAGACAACTGCTATTTGTTTATTTATTTGTTTGTTTATTTATTTAAAAATGTTTGAGACAGTATGAGTGGGAGAGGGTCAGAGGGGTGGTAGAGAGAGAATGCCAAGCAGGCCCTGTGCTGTCAGTGAACAGCCCGATATGGGGCTTAATCCCATGACTTGAGCTGAAATCAAGAGTCAAACACTTAACCTACTGAGCCACCCAGGCGCCCCAAATGCTGTTCATATTACAGGATTTTTCCTTCCAGATCTTTTTTACTCTCTATATTCAAACATAGGGATGATACTAAATCTACTATTCTGCACCTTCTTTTTTCCTTAACAATACATCTTGGACATCGATCCCCATCAGGTTGTAAAAGCTGACCTCATTCTTTTTAACTACTGCATAGTACTCCACAGTGTGGATGTTCTCTACGTTCCTTTGGTGCTGAATGTGGATGTTCAGCCTGTGTCTTTCTCTATGACAAGCAATGTTGCCAAGAACATCTTTGTACACATATTTTTGCTTACATTTGTGGGGGGAAATTCCTAGAAATTAGAGCATTTGGCCTAAGCATCTGCTCATTTGGCAGTGGAACACAGAGGGACAAAATGCCAGAAGAAGCCATTTAGACATCTTTTGTTTGCCATTCCCTGACTGGCATCTGAACTGAAGCTCCCCATTGCGTATAGATCTCAATTCCTTTGCATTTTCTTTTATTTTCTTTTTTTAACTTTTAAAAAATTTATTTAAGAGAGAGAGAGAGAGAGAGAGAGAGGAAGAGAGAGATTCCTAAGCTGACTCCATACTGCCAGTGCAGAGCTTGATGTGGGGCTCAAACTCACAAATCTTGAGATCATGACCTGAGCTGAAACTGAAACTTGGATGCTCAACTGCCTGGACCACCCAGGCACCTTAATTTTTTTTACATATATTTATTTTTGAGAGAGACAGAGACAGCATGAGCAGGGGAGTGGCAGAGAGTGAGAGTGACAGCGAGAGAGAGAGGGAGAGAGATGGGGAGAGAGGGAGAGAGAGAGGGAGAGAGAGGGAGAGAGAGAGGGAGAGAGAGAGAGAGAGAGAGAAACTCAAGCAGGCTCTGCACCATCAGCACAGAGTCCAACACAGCGCTCAAAATGATGAAACCATGAGATCATTACCTGAGCTGAAACAGAGTCCAACACTTAACTAAGCCACCCAGATGCCCCTGATTCCTTCACGTTGTCAATGCCCACATCTCCTTATATCTCTTCCCCCAGCAATTAGCAGGTGGTTTTACCATTTAATGATCACTCTCGTGTAGGCAAGAGAAAAACATGCCTGACTACTATTTCCCTAGTGGTTTTGAGAGCAGAGATGATGCACTGAGCAAGCTATGACCTATAGGGCAAATCTAGCTTCTGTCCCGTTTTGTCCTGTCCATGAGCTCAGAATGGTTTTAACAATTTTAAATGGTTGGGGGGAAAAACACCAAGGAATATAGGCGATATATAAAAACTATCTGAAATTCAGGGGCGCCTGGGTGGCATAGTCGGTTAAGCAGCCGACTTTCGCTCAGGTCATGATCTCGCAGTTCGTGGGTTCGAGCCCCGCATCGGGCTCTGTGCTGACTGCCAGCTCAGAGCCTGGAGCCTGTTTCAGAGTCTGTATCTCCCTCTCTCTGACCCTCCCCTGCTCACGCTGTCTCTCTCTCTCTCTCTCCTAGAAATAAATAAAAATATTTTAAAAAAAAAACTATCTGAAATTCAAATTTCGTGTGCATCAGTAAAGTTTCATAACATGAGCCACACTCGCTCATCCACACGTGGTCAGTGGCTGTTCTTCACAAACAAGGGTGGAGGTGAGCGGCTGTGACAGAAATTGTATGGCCCTTGGGGCATCTGGGTGGCTCAGTCAGTTAAGTGGCCAACTTCGGCTCAGGTCATGAGCTTGCGGTTGGTGAGTTCTAGCCCTGCATTGGGCTCTGTGCTAACTGCTCAGAGCCTGGAGCTGCTTCAGATTCTGTGCTTCCCACTCTCTCTGCCCCTCCCCCACTCATGCTGTGTGTGTTTCTCTCTCTCTCTCTCAAAAATAAATAATAAAACATTTTTAAAAAATTGTATGGTCCCAAAAGTTGAATGTTATTTACTCTCTGGCCTTTTGCAAAAAACACTTTCTTATAGTTCTTTCATTTATTTTTTTTATTAAAGTATGATTAACAAACCACGCTGTATTAGTTTCATATGTACAATATGATTCAACAATCCTATATATTTTTCGTGCTCATCACAAAGCAGTCTTTAATCCCCATTACCTATTTTATCCATTCTCCCCACCGCCCCTGTGATAACCATCACTTTGTTCTCATAAAAGTTTTTTTGTCTCTTTTTCCTTTGTTAGTTTGTTTTGTTTCTTAAATTCCATGTATAAGTGAAAGCATATGGTTATTTGTCTTTCTCTGACTTACTTGGCTTAACATTACACCATCTCAATCCATCCATGTTGTTGCAAATGGCAAGATTTAATTTTTTACGGCTGAGTAATATTCCTGTGTGTGTGTGTGTGTGTGTGTGTGTGTATCACATCTGTGTTATACATTCACCTATGGACACTCAAGACCCCCAAAACATATACTCCAATTAAAAATGGTCAGAGGACCTGAAGAAACATTCAGATGGCCAACAGACACATGAAAAGATGCTCAACATCACTCATCATCAGCTAACTGCAAATTAAAACCACAGTGAGATCCCACTTTGCTGTCAGAATGGCTAACATCAAAAACACAAGAAACAACAGGGAGCATGTGGTGAAAAAGGAACCCTTGTGCACTGTTGGTGGGAATGCAAACTGGTGCAGCTCCTGTGGAACACAGAACTTTGCTCAGAAAGTTAAAATTAGAACTACCCTACGATCCAGCAATTGCCGGATATTCCCAAAGAAAATGAAAACACTAATTTGAAAAGATAGCTGCACCCCGTGTTTATTGCAGCATCAGTTATTGCACCAGTCAAGATATGGAATCTTCCAGTTCCTTCAGGTCTGAGGGTCTCTTTTTTGCACTAGTCTCATGTTTTCTTCTCCAAATTCTCCCTCTCATTCTGTGTTATTTCTTGTTTTCCTCCACAATTCTCTGAACACTGCAAATTAGCAAGCCCTTTTTTACAGAGAATTGCATTTTCCCACTTGCCAAGTTTCTGAAGGTAAAATATATTTTAAGGAAAATGTGGAATAACGCTTTGACTCTGGTCTGAAATTAATTTTGGTCACAATATTAACACAAAGCTAATGAAATTCAGAATAAAAGGAAAAAGTTTCTTTAATGAATAACAAAACATACCTCTTCATCTTTCCAGGCCCGCCATTCCTCAGGAAGACTGATTTAATTTTAGGGTAGGAACCAGAGTAACTGCTACCCCTTCATATTTGGGGTCTGTCAAAACAAAAATATTGACCCTTTCTGAACCAGGACTGGCCAAAGGCTCAACAGCTGCTAATGTATTACTGGAAAAGCCTGTTTCTAGGCTCATAGATAGAGGGAAGGGCTTGGTCTTTTTAGATTAATTCTCTGGTGCTCAGCTGATTCTTTGCAAGATGACAGGGTCACATTATGCATCAAAAGAGTGGCTGTGAGAAGGAATTCTGGTGGCCCCTTTCCAGGTAGATTGCCGCATGGAGAAGGCTGTGCGGGGCAGTGAGGTGGGACATGGTTGATGGATGGCTCATGGAGCCGGAGCTTGGAAATGAGATGGCTTCTTGAGAATTAGACTATGACATCCATGTTCTCCGAACAAGCTTTGCCTGGAACTCGTGCCTGGGTGACTAAGTCAGTTGAGCATGATGGGCTCTTGGTTTGGTCTCAGGTCATGATCTCATGGCTCATGGGTTCAAGCCCTGCATCAGGCTCCTTGCTGATAGCATGGAGCCTACTTGGGATTCTCTCTCTCCGCCCCTCCCCTGCTCTCTCTCACAAAATAAATGAATTAACTTTACAAAAAATATGAGTGATTAGGTCTCCACCCTAGACCAACTGAATCAGAAAACCTTGGGGGTGAGCCCCAGCAATGTGTTTTAATAAGCCTCCAGTGAGGGTAAATGCATACATGCAAGTTTAAGAACTGTTGCATTCAGGGACACCTGAGTGGCTCAGTCGGTTAAGCAAATGACTTCAGCTCAGGTCATGATTTCATGTTTCGTGAGTTGGAGCCCCACATCGGGCTCTGTGCAGACAGCCCAGAACCTGGAGCCTGTTTCAGATTCTGTGGGTCTCCCTCTCTTTCTGCCCCTCCCCCACTCGCTCTCTCTCTCTCTCTCTCTCTCTGAAAACTAAATAAACATTTAATAAACATTTTAAAAATTTTTAAAAAAGAACAGCTGCATTCAATCCACACCTAAAGGTTCAGGGTGGGGGCAGCCCTAGAGAACTCACCAGAAGCTATAAGGTTTGATGTTTTCTCTTTGTTGGTTGGTTGTTTCTAGTAATGATGGCTCCTCTTTATCTAATTCTTACTATGTCCCAGGTACTCTGGCACATTTAAATAATAAGAGCTTCCATTCACTGAATGCATTTATTGAATGTATTCCAAACACTGTTCTAAGATCTTTACGCTACCACCTCACTTAATTTTGAGAGCAGTCTAATGAGGTGGGTGCTGTCATTATCTCCATAATACAGATGATGAAACTGAGGTACAGAGGAGTCATGTCCTTGGCAAAGGCTTGGGAGGTAGCAGAGAGAAGACCCAGGATGTGAACCAGGTGGGCCAGGCTCCAGAGCCATCACCTGAAACCATGATGCCCCCATTCCATTCTGAGATGCATATATTAATGTAACACGTCATTGTATCTCCTTTGCCTTACTTAGAAAGCGAAATGCATTACATTTCATGGCTAAAATCAGGGGCTCTGAGAGGTCAGCTAACTTTCCTCCATTCACACAGCCTTTAGAGGCTCAGCTGGATTTAGCCCTCGGCCTGTCTTCTTCTGTGCTGGGTCCTGTGAGCTATCAATCCCACGCTCCCTCCTTATGTCTCTCGAGGCTCCGGTACATCGGATGGGTCATCGACACTGAGTGCTGCCGTCTGGTGATTCAGAGACCTTTCCCTGACCCTATTTTGGCACAGCCTGACCCATTCTTTTTAAAATTTTTCTAACATTTATTTTTTGAGAGACAGAATGTGAGCAGGAGAGGGGCAGAGAGAGAGGGAGTCACGGATTCCAAAGCAGGCTCCGGCCTCTGAGCTGTCAGCACAGAGCCCGACCCAGGGCTCAAACTCACGAACTGCGAGATCATGACCTGAGCGGAGGCAGCCTGACACATTCTTAAGGGAGTATAAGGAACAAGTCCTCCATTCACCACCACACTGAGCACCACCAGGAAGGACAGTCCCCAGGAGCCTCCTCAGAGCTTTCCATAAAATGCAGGCAAGGTGAGACCCGATTCAAGTATGACTCACTTGAACCAGTTTTCTTCAGTACATAAATGGGGGCGGGGGAGACATCAGATAAAATATGTGGTTAAGTCATCACAAATATGCAGAAAATTCTAGGGCATCAAGGAATTCAACATGTTCCATTAACACTAATTAAAAAACACAGAATATTCTTTTCAGAATTGTTACCAAAAAAAACCAAAAAACAAAAAAAACCCCACCACAGGTCCAAAATGGTGTCACCTAGATTAGGGCCCTGAGTCAGTCAACCAAGACTTAATACCTAACCTCACTATAGTTTCAAAAATAAAACCTTAAAATTTTTGAAAAGCTTTATTTATTTTTTTAAATGTTTAGTTTTGAGAGAGTGACAGAGTGACTGTGAGGGAGGGGTGGAGAGAGAGGGAGATACAGAATCCCATGCGGGCTCCATGCTCTGAGCTGTCAGCCCAGAGCCCGACGCGGGCCGAACCCATGACTCACGAGATCAAGACCTGAGCCAAAGTCGGATGGTTAAATGACTGAGCCTCCCAGGTGCCCCAGGAAGGTAAGCTTTAACCAGTCAACAGGGGAATTTTCTGGTCCACACAAGGCAGTTTACTGATAGACCCCTTCCGTTCCCTTTAGGATGGTGACCTTGCCTCAAACAATGGATTCTTAGATAATAATTCCCCTTTTCTCTGCTCCCTTTCTACCTTTAGAACCCTTATCTTTCTGTAACTCTTTGGAGCACCCCTCCACTTGCTAGGTGGGATGCTGCCTGATTCATGAATCGATTAATAAAGCCAATTAGATCTTCCCAATTTACTCGGTTGAATTTCTATTTAACAGCCTAAATGAGGCTCTCAAGATTCAGGAACAGTGTGATGGTGTAGAACGTCTGGCTGCTTTCAAGTTTGAGAAACCTGGTCACTTCACAGTATTGGGCTCAAATCGTCACCCCCCGCTCCCGGCTGTGTATGTTGAGAAGGCTGACTCAGTCTTGAAAGTTCAACCGGGACTGTCTTAGAGGCTGGCTACGACCACCAGCCTCTCCGGTTCTCTCTCTCATGAGCTCACTATAGTCTCATCACACTGGCCTTCCGTCTGTTCTTCTAACACGCTTAGCTGGGTCCAGACTCAGGCCCCTGTGCTCTTCCCTCCAAGCAGGATATTCTGTTCTCAGATCCCAGTTTCGGCAGCAAGTTAGCTGCAATGTCAGAAGTTACTCCAATAAGGGGGAGAACGCTCTTGGCAGAAGGGAGGAGGGGACAAAAGCTGGGAAGGTATGTGGGTCTTGTTCTGCAGAAACAACAGCCAAGGAGACCCCAAAACGGGTGTTTGGGCTGCGAGCCCCCATATGTGAGCAAGTCTGAGCCAGCCTGGAGCTGAGGGCTCGCACAGAAGCCCCCCTGAGCTGGCCTAAAGTCACCTTTAGCTCATTAAAACACTAGGATCTCCTTCTATGGGCAGAATTTTCTGCCATGGGTTGAAAATATGGTGTGTGCACTAGCATGGTGACGTGCTAGGGATACGCCACTGGGTCAGCGGTGACTCTGCAAAGTCCCTGTCCCCACCCCTAATGCACTGAATAAAAGCTTCCTGTACTAACCCCAGGGGAGGCAGTGCTTTGAGAGCTAGCTCCCCATCTCCTTAACTTGTAACAAGTAACAACAGGTTATTTCCTTTCAACTCTTACAGGGGTCATTCGCCAAGCACGTTACCTCTGGAGTTCCATTACAGCAGCATGCAGGCTTTCGCTGGAGGGTCTTCTCCTCAGAGAGGCCTTCCCTGGTCACTTTGTCTAATGGTACCCTTCTTCGTGGTCCCCACTCCAGGCCAAGCATTAGCACACCATCCTCCATTCTCTCTACTTTCTAAAGTGATTTGATTTTTTATTATTTTAAACAATTGTTAATGTTTCTTTTTGAGAGAAAGAGCGAGAAGGAGCAGGGGAAGGAGCAGAGGGAGAGGGAGACACAAAATCTGAAGTAGGCTCCAGGCTCCGAGATGTCCGCTGAGCTCGAACCCACGAACCATGAGATCATGACCTGAGCCCAAGTTGGACGCTTAACGGGCTGAGCCACCCAGGTGCTCCTCTAAAGTTATTTTAGTTACTCATAGGGTTATGTAGCCTCTCTGTCCCCTCCTGGGAGTCTAAGCTCCCTGGGCACAGGATTACAGAATCTCTAGAGCCTGTAACAGGGACTGGCACCCAGTAAGGGAGCCTGACCAGCTTGCCTGGGAGCCTCCCTGGGGGGGGGGGGGGGGTGGATGGCAGATGGCTCAGATTTCTCAGATTTCTTCCCCAGTTCTGCTGTCAGGCCTGATCTGAAATCAGCTCCTGGGCTTGCACTAAAGGCCCCACCCTGCTGAGCATTATTCACGCTGCCAGCCAGGAGTCAGCATAACCCGGCCCTCAGCCTGGAAAAGGGAGGGTGAGGAGGTGTCTTGCTCCGGGCTTGCCCAGAAGGGCAGCCTGAGCTCACCTCTCCAGCCCCGAGGTCTTTTGTGTGCTGAAGGTGATTATCTGAATGAAGCATTTTTAACTGCACAGCCTCCAGCTTCTCAGCAGGGGACCCATTAACACTGGCCTAAATGGGAGTCATCTAGAGGGAGTGAAGCCCCAGGGACCCCTCTGAAAGCTTTAGCAGAGGGCGGGGCTTCCCCAGGCAATTAGGTGGGCAGCAGGCAAGATTGCTGCTCCCTTAGCATCTCCAGCCTTTGGTCTCAGAGGCCGCCCAGAACCGGTCTGCCCCGCAGCCTGCAAACAGGCTCCCTCCCACCCTTCCTCCGTCTCTTCTTTTCCCTTCTTCCTCCCCTTCCTCTCTCCCTTCTTCCTTTCTTCCTCCCTTTTCCTTTCCTCTTCTCCCTTCTCCTCCCAACCTTCCTTCCCTCCCTGCCTGCCCCCTTCCCTAAGAACATGACAAATGTCCTCTGCATTCCCCGCTCTCTACCTCTCATCCCTGACAATTGGCTTCACCCGCTCCATCCCTTTCTCTTGCATCCCGCCGGTCTCTAAAATCTGAACTGTCAAGGTGACCTACTTTCGCTTTGCAGGGGTGGCCATGGCGCTGCGGCTGGATGATTGAGAAGCGGGTAGAGGTGTCCAGCCGAACAGTGGACCCCAGAGGTTTTCGGGTGGGACTGGCGGAGGCTGCTTGCGGGAGATTTTCCAAGAACTCTGTGGGCAGCAGCCATGGATCGGGAGTTCTTCACCTGAAGCGCTTTAAGGCATCTCTTTTGGCAACAAACTGAACAGAAGCCCGGATTTCGATAGCCAGGGTGCTATGTTGGACCCAACATAGGAAGTCCTGTGGACTTCCAGAAGGAGAGGCTTGGCATTCATTGGGAGGCAAATCCCTGTGTTGACTTCAAATGCCCCGCATGTGAAGATGGAAGGGAAGAAGGATTTCAGACAGGAGAGGAGCTGAGGCAAAAGGGAAGAGCAGGCAAGCCTTAGGAAGAGGCAGTCCTTTCACTGACAGAAGAGAATGTTCTGGGGAAGGACTGCGGCAGAATTTTAAATTCAGAGAATTACAAAGATCCAGCATTAATAATCTTGTTGGACACCGGATGTGGAAAGGTTATTTGAAATATTAAATTATTAAACTCAGCACTAACTGAATGTCTTCTGAATTCTGGGTAGTATGGTCCCTGAATCAGTTTCCTTCCACCACCGGACTATACACGGTTTGAAGGTGTTGGACTTGAAAGAGAAGGGAAAATATTTTGTTCTTGTTTTAGTTTGAGCTCTCACCAAATTTTTTATACACATTTTTTTCCCTTGAAACTTATTGAGAGAGTAAGACTATTCTCTTTCTGCTTTCCCGTCCTTATGTACAGGCAGTCAAAAGAGAGAATACTTAAGTGAGGATCTACTATGTGATCAGCATCCTGACATTCACCACGAGTGAAGATACTCTTCCTGCTCCCAAGGAATTTAGCAATCTAATTGGACACTAACCAGTTTGGCACAAATTCTAAGGACCATTAACAATGGGTGACTCAGTCCATTAAGCGTTGCCTTCAGATCAGGTCATGATCTCATGAATCGTGAGTTCGAGCCCTTGCATCGGGCCTGGAGCCTGCTTCGGATTCTGTGTCTCCCTCTCTCTCTCTGTTCCTCCTCTTCTTGCACTCGGTCTCTCTCTCTCAAAAATAAAGACTAAAACAAATTAATAAATAATGACAGAAGAGAAATATCAGTGCAGGCTGGAGAAACCAGAAAGATCTTCCTGTGAGAAGTCAATATGATGTGGAAGGAAATTTCAGTACAATACTCAGTATGTTAGGGCCATCCTTAGTATCGATTAGAAGACACTCTGCTCCAATTTAGAAAAACAAGAGACATCTCTTTGCCTAAAAATTTCTTGGCACATTTCAGTCTGAGGTAGCAACTGTGCTTCCTCTGTTGGAGCGCTTGCTATTTCATAAAGGATTCTGGGTCTCTGTCAGCTGCAGGGGAAACGAGTGCTGGAATCAATTGGTGATGTCTGCCACAGGTGTGGAAGGAGCCAGGATGAACCTCCCACATGTACGACTTCTCACACACTTTTCTCTGTGAATTATAATAAAATACTTGTTTTTGTAGAAAAAAGAGATTTAAAAATATCTGTTTTTATAGACCCTGTGAGCTGAAATCTTTAAGTAACTGGACTCCATGCCTTGCTTTTGACTTTTAGGACAAAGGCACATAAGAAAAATCAAATGTATCAAATATTTGAAGAGAATTCTCCTGTACTTTTCTGTTCATCTAATTTTTAATTTTTTTTTTTTTAATGTTTATTCACTCCTGACAGAGAGGGAGAGAGAGCGCGCGTGTGAGTGAGCAAGCCAGGGAGGGGCAGAGACAGAGAGAGAGAGAGAGGGAGTCAAAGATTTTGAAGCAGGCTCCAGGCTTCGAGCTGTCAGCACTGAGCCCAACACAGGGTTTGAACTTACAGACCAGGAGATCATGACCTGAGCTGAAATCAGATGCTTAACCGACTGAGCCACCCAGCCACCCCATCAATTATTTAAACTGATATCCCTTACTTTATTTAGAGTGTTATAAGCTGATTCCTTTATATTCTGAAAGATGAACACGAGGTACAAAAAAATATCCTGTATTATTAAGGCTAAAGCATATATTTGTATAAACACCTATTGAAAACATGTATTCTTAGATGAATGTCTATTTGCATTAAGAAACACTCATTTAAGGGTGTAGTTACTGGCCACTACTACAGGGGTATTAGGTGATTCTAAAAGTGTGTGATTCTAGGGGCGCCTGGGTGGCTCAGTCGGTTAAGCGCCTGACTTTCGCTTAGGTCATGATCTCGCGGTTCATGGGTTCGAGCCCTGCGTCGGGCTCTGTGCTGACTGCCAGCTCAGAGTCTGGAGCCTGTTTCAGTCTGTGACTCCCTCTCTCTCTGACCCTCCCCTGCTCACGCTGTCTCTCTCTCTCTCCCCTAGAAATAAATAAAACATTAAAAAAAAAAAGTGTGTGATTCTAATTAATGTTAGATAGCAACTCTGTTTTGAGGATAGAAATCAGGACTAGAAGTGGGTCACAAGGAGACGATTTTTTCTTGATGGGACAACACCATTAACAAGAGAATGGGTTGGGGGTTAGCAGGCCTTCCACGGCGCACGACGCTGGGAGAAGCCCTTTGAAACACAATTATTTGCAACACAGCAAATGGGGCTCCCTGGCGTTCCATCTAAGCCAAGTTCAAGTTCAAATGGCAATTTCAGTTCAGCTCAACAAAGATTTATTTAGCGTCTACCAAGTATCTTAGTGAAGATTTTCCAGAAAAAAAGAACCAATAGAATCCATATATATATAGGTTATATATAGGATGGATTCATTGATGGATTGATTAAAAAGAACTGACTTGATTGATTTTGGAGGCCGAGCAGGGGAGAAACCCAAGAAAGCCACTGATACAGTTCCAGGCCCAGTCTGAAGTCCTGAGAATCAGCGGTGCCTAGGGCATTAAGTCCTGGTCCAAGGGCAAGAGAAGATGGGTGGCTTGGGTCTAGGCGTCAGGCAAAGATAGCAAATTCTCTCTTCCTCCAGCTTTTTGATCTATCCAGGCCTTCAGCTGATTGGGCGATGCCCACCCACCTTGGAGAGGGTGGTCTGCTTCAGTCAGATGCTAATCTCATCCAGAAACACCCTCACAGACACATCCAGAAATAACGTTTAGCCAAATTATCTGAGCCCCCCTGTGATTTGGTCATGTTGAGAATACTAACCGCCACACCACTGTGTTTGACACTGAAAATACAGAGGTAGATAAGGAAGGTCTCCCGTTTGCGGGGTGGGGGGAGCTCTCAGCACAGTGGGGGGGACGGCTGACCATTACAATACAGTGCAACGCACACTGGTACAGAGAGAAGTGCCTGAGGATGTGGGGGTACAGGCAAAGGGCACCCAGCCTGGCCAAGGACAAGGGAGCACCAAGGAGTATAATTTCCTGGAGGACATGATGTGTGAGGTGAGTCTTAAAGAATGGGTAGGAGCTTATGCAGCAAGCTGCCCCCCGGCAGAAAGATCGGTGTGGCCGAAGGCATGCTGGCGGTAGTGGCAACAGTAAGCCATTTGGTATCACTCCCAAAAGAAGTGTAGGACTGTGTGTGGCTGGCCATCAGGGAGCTCAGAGAGGACTCTGATGCCGTACTAGGCAGGCATTTGGGACTTTACACCAAAGGGAAGAGGGAGTCCACGAAAAGTTTCAAATATGGGACACATTTCGTTTTTAGCTAAATCACTCTGGTAAACAGTGTGAACCAAGTGCAAGCAGAGACGCGAAACAAAAGACCACTTTCCTCCTTTGGGGCAAAGAGATGGGGAAGAATGGAAGAAGGTCAGGACAGAGTCCCTGGGGCTTTGATCTCAACCAGCATTGAATGCTACAACTTGGAGCCACGAGGAGGCTTAAGTACCTTTGGGAGTCTTTGTGATTCCTGTTAACAAGAAAACCGGAGGACCAAAATGGAGCCACTTAGGCTAAGTCACCAAACCTGGGCTTAATACCTAACCTAACTGCAATTCCAGCCTCCCCTGGGAAATGTCAGCAATTTTCTGGTCAGCACCAATGAGGTGATCTGTTACATGGACCCTGTCTATCTGGCCCCCAAAGGAAGACGAGATAATCCACCCAATTACACCCTGTGCATTTTCCCCCCAAGGAAAGATGCCCTTGAATGGAACAATCCTTTCTTCCTCTCTCCCTCTCCCCGCCCTTCCCCTCCGCCTGCCTCTCTCTGCCTCTTCCCCACTTGTGGTCTCTCTCCAAAATAAATAAATAAACTTAAAAAATATTTTTTAAAAAAGTGCCCCAAAGTGGAAACAGCCTAAATGTGCCCCATCGGTAGCCTGGACAAATACATTGTGTGTGCATGTAATAATGTAGTATATACTATGTTATGTGAAATTATTACATGAATATAGTACTATACATGAATATTACATGAATATAGCAGTGAATATAAACATAAGAGAGCTAATGAAACTATAAAGATCGTCTGAGGAACTTAATACTGAGCAAAAGCAGCAAGATACAGATACATGCACATGATTCCATTTATATAATGCTCAAAATTAAGCAAAATGAAACTGTACTTTAGAAGGAAGTATCTATACGTTGCAAAGCTACAAAGGAAGGGGAGAAATGCTTACCTCAAAATCCTGGGGGAGTCTTGGTTTGCAAACTGACCTCTGCACACCAAGGGCACGGAGAGCCGAAGAAAAAGGCAGACCACTCCAGATGGGTGGGGGGCAAGGTTAATAATATGAGTGGATCTCGGCACCTGCCTGCCAGAATCTTACCAGTTTATACAGAGGCTTTAATAAGGTTCATTCACGTATATTATCTGGAGAGTCTCCACAACCCCTTACTCTCTCAAGGCCATGTCCTTAGACTGGCTGCTAGCTCAGGAATGGTGGCCGGAGCGTACATTGCCAGGACAGGAGACGGGGTGGGGAATCTTTGATTGGTCCAAGTTGCAGGTCAGCCAGAGGTCATGTCCTCTCCATGACCTCTTCCAAAGGGAGCTCAGCTATTTAAATGAAGCAGAGGAATCTAGACATCACCTGGGGGCAGTTGCATAAATTCCCAGGTGTTCTGCCTAAGAACCTCTCAAAGACTGGCCCTGAAAGCTTGAACTTCTGAAGTGATGATAGATTCAGAGCCATAAAAGGAAGACTCATGTATGTTTGCCCCTCGTCTTGGGAGTGGGTGCAAACTCATTCACTGTTTCAGAATCATTGCTCTGGAACAAGGCTATTCAATAGAAATATACTTCAGAGCACCTCGGTGGCTCAGTTAGTTAAGTGTCCAACTCTTGGTTTCAGCTCAGGTCATGATCTCACTGTTGGGGGTTCGAGCCCCACGTTGGGCTCCGCACTGATAGTGCAGAGCCTGCTTGGGATTCTCTCTCTCCCTCTCTCTCTTCCCCTTCCCTACTTGTGTGTGCTCTCTGTCTTTCTCAGAATAAATAAATTAATAAAAAAAGAAATCTACTTCAAGCCACATACATAATTTTAAATTTTCTTGTAGCTACATATAAAGAAAAACAAGTGAAATATATTTTACTTGACTCAGTATCCAAAGTATTGTCATTTCGATATGTATCAGTATAAAAAAATTGACATACTTTCCATTCTTTTTTCAACATTTAGTCTTTGAAATCCCATATTTTATACTCATGGCAGAACTCAGTTTAGATTAGCCACTTTTCAGGGCACCTGGCTGGCTCAGTAGAGAGTGTAACTCTTGATCTCGAGTCATGAGTTTGAGCCCTACATTGGGTGTAGAGATTACTCTTAAAAAAAGATAAATTAGCTGCTTTTCAAGTACCTAATAGTTCATGTGGTCCATGGCTGCCATACTGGACAGTATATTTCTAGAACATAAGCTCCAAGTGGGTAGGAACTCTCACCTGTTTTTTTACATTGCTGTATCTTCAGTGCCTGATACCATGCATAGCACAGTGCAGACCCCTAACAAATGTTTTTAAATAAATGATGAAATGAATAACCAAGTCTGTAGGAGAGAGAAGGGCATTCTTTTTTTTTTCCAGTTCTCTTGAGATGTAATTGACATACAACACTCCACAAACGTGAGGTAGAATGACTTGATATATATATATATATTATACCTCATATCATATACATGATATCATATATATGTATATATATGAAATGATTACCACAATAAGCTGAGTTAATCATGGAAGAACATTCTTATGCAGAGCGGGACACTTTAAGAGTAGTAAGGCCAAACCAAAGCAAGTCAGAATAATAAACTCCCATCTGGTGAGAGTTTAAACCTTGTACAAGATGAAATTCGTAAAACCACCAGTAAAGAGGCCAGTTTGCTGTTCGGTGGAGTAAGTGTGTGGGTGGAATTCTCACACACACACACACACACACACACACACACACACACATGCACGCACAAGCGCTGATTTCCTGCTGTCTCCTGCACTTCCCAGTGGGATGCTGAGTTGACCCCTTGGAAGTGTCCGCCCTGTCCTGTGGTTTCAATATCCAAATCACTGTCATCTCTGCTACAACACTATTTTACCAGTCCACATACTGTGTTAAGAACTACAGATTTCTTCTAGCTTTCTGGCCTCAAAAATATTGGCCTGCGGTACCTGCACTTGAGATTGAATTTGTTTAATTGGCGTACATCATGATCTCCTGTGTACCTGTAGGCAGTTAAGTGTGTTATTAAAAAGGGATGTGTTTTGCTCTTTACATATGACATGCTGATGCGAGCAGACTGGCCACAAAAGACACAACCAGGACCTTCTCTCAGCAACTTCTCGCTCCCCTCACCCCCCATCTTCTCCCAACGTTGATGCACTTTTCAAATTAGCCTCCAAGTCCTTTCGGGTCTTGCCTCAATTTTTTGTTCCTCCAGCAATAGGAGCATAACGATTCTGGGTGAGTTAGTTGTGCAGGACGACACTGAGTTTATTTCATGGACATATCTCCCTCCCCCCCTTCCCTGGCATTGATATAAACAAGCACGTACAGATGGACTAGATTTTCTTTTTTCAGTTCAAGAAAAAGATTCTCTCCTGTTAACAGATATCAGGGGAGAAATCTAACCGGACTAACTGAACTACACTAGTTTCTCATCAAGAAAGCATCTATATTACAATTGGATTTTCCCTTTTCAACAAGTCTGCCATTTGCTCCCTGTTCCTGTCAGCACATCTGCCGGGTAGATGTTACACTAACCTGTCGTCTCCCTGGGGGATAAGCAGACACATCTTTCCGAGAGCTCCTTCTAATGCCAACCTCTTTGCTCTCTGTTAAGCGGTGACATTTCGGGCTTTGCATTCTCTGGCTGACATGGTTTACAGAAGATTAACCCCCCGCTGAAGCAGAAAGACCAGCGTCTCACCCTAAGTCCCTCACTCCCCAGGCAGGAGAGGCAAGTCCCTCACTCCCAGTGAGGACAGATCGGTGGTTCTGAGACTTCCCAAGTCATTTTAGGGTAAATGCATCCCTAGGGTCCAGCGCCACAAAATATTGGTAATCAGTGGAACCATTTGGAAGATTTTTAAAGAACACAGATTCTGGTTTTAGTGAACATGAAACCAGTCCTCTGGCAAGACTTCTGTCAGTAGGGTACTTATTTCTCTAGGGGAAACCCATTTATATGTTGTAGGTGGACTTGATATTGATAGCTTTGCTCCAGAGATGGACATAGGACCAGGCCTTACCTATCAGAGCACTGCATCCTTCTGGCTACTGATTGGTTCAAAGGTGGGCATGTGAACTAAGCTAGACCAATCAGATGTCTCCCTGGGACTTTTGCTGAAACTACCAGGAGGGAAAAACACTCCTGTCTTTGAGGACCGTTAGTGTAAAGATGCTCGGCAGACAGCTGTTGGCGGCTTTCATTTTATCACCTGCGGAGCTCATGAATGAAACCAAATGGAGGAAAGAGAGAAACTTGAAGGCAGCAGTTGAGTCCCTGGATTTAGCAAGGTCTAAATCTAAGGAAAGGCCCGGACCTTATAGTCTTGTGAACCAATAAATCTTCCCACTTTTTTTTCCCTTAGCTTATGTTAGTTTCACTTGATTCTCTGTCATTTTCAGTTAAAACTATACCTATTAACACACTCATATTCTCCTGATCTCTCTAGTTGGAAACTGCTGAGTCACAGATACTGCTGCTGAAACTTCAGAATGCATAAAATTCAAACAAGTTCTTTAAAAAATGCTGATCTCTAGGTCTTCCCCAGAGATTCTAATTCAGAAGGATGGAGCCCAGAAATCTCCACTTGGTAAGCACTTCAGGTGTAGGGCCATACTTTGGGAATCACAGAATTAGAATATCCTCATGGGCCACAGCTTCATAATGAAGAAAGGTGACTGACTGTGTGCCTTCCAGGAACCATACCCCTGAGCTAGGTTCTGTATTTCCCTCATTTCATCTTCTGAATAACCTAGCAGGGCCCCCTAAAAGAAAAAGAAAAATCTCTCCCTTCAGATTTGCAAAATCACTTTGCATAGAAGTACAACAACAATTCCACTCTTTTAACCCGGACAGAAAGGTGCAAAAAAATAAAAGAATCCACAGTTTTCATTGATTTTCCAGATGTTAATGATTCCAAAGATATATGTAATTAGGAGAAGTTAATTAATTTCTGAAATAAAACCTCCTGTGCTTGTACACATGAGCACGAGAAGACAGGGCATCTTTCAGTAGACAAAACCGTTAGCCCGTTACAGAGTCTGAATAGTAAATAGTCCAGCTGAGGCTTTGAGACACTGTCATTACATCCGCCATGATTTGAATCATCCTGTTTTATGAAACCCTGAAACTGGGCTTTTCTGAAGCCAGTCTCAGATCAACGATGTTTGTGCATTGTGTTTCCAGGTTTGAGCTTAAACGTGAGAAAAAGGTCATCGAGACTGAGTTCTTCAGGAGACCCAGTGATGAGGATTCATGTGTAATTTATTCATTAAGAAAGGCCTTGCAGGCGACGCCCACAGGGAAAAGACAAGAAACCAAGCAAAAGTGTGATTTAGGGAAAGCTCCACAGCCAGTGAACTGGCCTGGGACTCTGGAGGGTAAGGGATGCTTTTGACATTGTTCTGGCCCAAGCAGGAGCGCTGGAATTTCTTACTCCTGCACTCAGACGTCATTGACCAAAGGCTTCTAGGAAAGACATCAACAGCGGAGCACTTCCGGCTCAGAACACCCAGGCATCAGGAACATGTACTGACCGGAGACTGTTCCTCCCTTTACAGACTTACCTGTTCTTGCTCGTAGAAGCAAAAGCGCATCCAATCAGGCAAGGGGCACAAGAGACGGTCAAAGGAACGCAAGGGAATCTAGGTGGATTACCAACAGTGCCTGGTCCAATAACACTGACTTCATTGCCAACTTGACAAATGTAGTAATTTGTATGCATTTTTATGAATTCGCCAATGGACGACTAGCGGATGGCAGACATTGGTTTTATAACGCAGCTGTGATCTAATTTGAGAATGCAAGATTAGGAAGTATCTTTAGGTTGCCAGCTCTCGAACACACTCAGCTGATAACATTTTTTGTGTGTGCCCCAAATGTGCATAAAATAGGCATAGGCTTTAGGTTTTTTTTTTTCATTAGTCTTGTTCCATTCAATAAAGTGAGTAATCTTCTAGTTGAAGAATACATGCATTTTCCGTGGAACACTATAAAGCTATGTTTGATTAAAGACAACTTGGGGATTTATGAAAATTACCAAAGTAAGACATGCCACAAGAAAGCAAATAAGTGAAAAAATAGGAGCGCCTGCATGGCTCAGTGGGTTAAATATCCAACTCCTGATTTTGGCCAAGGTCATCATCTCATGGTTGGTGGGTTTGAACCCTGTGTCAGGCTTTGCACTGACAGTGCTGAGCCTGCTTGGGATTCTCTCTCTTCCTCTCTCTCTTCCCCTTCCACCATGTGAGCTCTCTTTCTCTCTCTCAAAATAAATAAACTTAAAAAAAAAAGAAAATGGAAAGTTTCCCTTTTGAATAGCTCTACCTAAAGGTGACTACATTCTAGCGGATTCTCCTGTTTATTTCCTCTTCTTTTTGTTTGGCTAGTTTTTCTATTGCTGGACATTCAGGTTGCTTCCAATTTTTCACTAATACAATGTTGCAACACATTTTCTTTTCTTGTCTACAGTCTTCCGTAGGATGTGAGTATCTTGTGCACAAGAAAAGACCCCTCAAAGGAGAATTGCTGATACCAAGGTACATGCATTCAAAACTTTATTCTTACTTATTTACTTATTTATTTTTAAATATATATATTTAAATATAGATATAATGACACTCTCTATATAAAATAGCACTCACCCACCAAGGCATATCCTCATGGATACAATCTGTCTCAGAAGATGACCTTGCTCAAGCTAAGGCTTGAGTCATCTTGACTCCAGCCATTCACTTAAAAGTGAATAATTCATGGCTTTAGCACACTCACAATGTTGTGCAATCATCACAGCTTTCTAGCTCCAGAATATTTCCATCACCTCAAAAAGAGAATCGTTTTTAATGACCTTTGTACTGAGTGAGCATTCACTGCTTATGGGATGTTTGGGGAGGAACAACACACATGTGAAGTAGAGAAAGTGCTCACCATTGAGATGAGAGTTCTGATCATCTTTCTTTGGTATGGTAGAGCTTCTAGAACATCGAGGGTTCCTTTCAGTGCTTTGAGACTTGCCAAATGAACTACTCTTTAAAAAAAAAATCCCTATTGGCCTGAATAATTTAAAACACTGAGCTGACATCTTGGTAAAAACAAACAAACAAACAAACCAACGTCTCACTCTCCTATTCTCACCTTGTTCTGCTAGCCTGGATTTCCACTTTACTCTACCTTGTCGCTCATCGCTCGGCCACACTAAGTACCCGTGTTTCCAGGCTCGGTGCCTTTGTTCAAAGTGTTCTCTCTGCCCCAAATACCCTATCCCTGGGACATCCTGCTCATTCCTCAAAACCCATCTTTAGGGTCATCTCCTCCAAAGGACTTAACTGTATGTCTGCCTTTCTCCATCTGAATGTGGTGTCTGGGTGGCAGGAACTCAGCCTCATTCATCTTTCAGGTCTCACATAGTTTCTAGCTCCATACACGTTTGCTGCGGTGAATTGAACCATGGAACATGTTTCTATGAATCTTGATGGTATTTAATTACAATAAAGTAATCTCAGGGGAAAAAATGATTTGTATTTTT
Source organism: Hyaena hyaena (assembly GCF_003009895.1). NCBI lineage: Eukaryota > Metazoa > Chordata > Mammalia > Carnivora > Hyaenidae > Hyaena > Hyaena hyaena. The sequence goes on along the minus strand of NW_024080709.1, from coordinate 2,749,061 downwards.
AAGAAAATGAAGAATGCTTGTCTTAGGGCACTTTGGGATGAAAGAGCTTAGGTGGAAGTGGATTTTTAAAGAAAGATCAAAATACCACAAAATCCCAAGAAAATCTAGACATTCCTAGAAAATCTAGAAATCTAGGTCTCTCAAAGGAAAGGGAACTGGGTGGCACCAGGAAATCTACAGCTGTCAGAGTTTATGGACCATTCCTCTGGTGATTAGTTTTACTTTCAACCACTTATATATATTTGTATAATTTGAGAGAGAGAGTGGAAGAGGGAGAGAGGAGAGAATCCCAAGTAGCCTCCATACTCAACAAAGGGCTCCATCCCATGACCCTGGGATTATGGCCTGAGTCGAAATCAAGAGTCAGATGCTCAACTAACTGAGCCATCCCAGCACACCTCAACTAATATTTATTGAGCACCTAGTATGTGCCAGAGTGGTGGTAAGCACGGGGCATACAGCACAAGGAAGATTAGGTATACTTCCTGCCCTCATGCAACTTTGTCTGGTTCCTAAGCATTAAAGTAATGGGACTCCTCACCTTCCATCTGTGTTTTCTTAGCTCAAGTTCTTGAGGACAAATCTAATTGGCTTTGGGCAGCATTATAATTGACTGGATCCTCCTGGGTCAGGTATCTGCTTCCATCTCTGGCCAGGCTATGGAAAACTTTTCTCCGCAGAGGGTGCAGGGTTGATTAGGTGCCCAAATGTGCCTCTTGTAAAAAATCTTCTTATTCCACATGATTTGCAAATATGTTATTTATGATTCCTTTTATATCCTTTAAGGTGCCAGATTCCAAAGATAACTCTAATAAAGAAAAAGCCATTTCATATTATGATTGTAACATCATACGCTGCTGTGGGAAGCCAGGACAATTACTGCCTTAATTTGAAAGAAAGTTCTGCCCGAGCAATTAGCTCTGTCAGCGAATATTGCAGACGGTTTTTGGAGCCTGGACCTTAGAGAGCATTGAATTCTGCTGACCTATTTTCCAGATGAAAAAACCGAGGCCCAAGAAGGGAAATGGTTTAGTCAAGGTCAAGGATCCAGCACGGAAGTGCTGAGAGCGGAGCTCAGGTGGTGGTTGTTGAGCTGTTTGGTTCTTTCTGTCTCTTTTTCATCTACCCTTCATTCAGTGCATTTTCTCGTTTTCTTTGCTTTTAAAACCACTCTAATAAATTACTTTGCTGGAATAGTTGAAGCATATAGATGGTTAAAAGAACAGGACACAGGAGCAGACAGGAGAAAGGAATGGGCCTCCTCTCCCTTCCTGTTTCTGCTTCTAGGACATCTTTCCAGAAATAGTCTGTGCGTTCTACAAGTAAGTGTGCTTGGGGTGCCTTGAGCCTCTGACTTTGGCTCAGGTCACGATCTCGCGGTTGACCAGATCGAGCTCTGCGTTGTCTCTGTGCTGACAGCTCAGAGCCTGGAGCCTGCTTCGGATTCTGTGTCTCCCTCTCTCTCTCTCTCTGCCTCTCCCCTGTTCATGCTCTGTCTCTCTCCATCTCAAAAATAAACATTAAAAAAAAATCAAAAGTAAACGTGCTTGTATTTCTGCCTTGCTTTTAAAAAAATTATACCTTGATCAAAGATCATTTGAGATATATATATATATACATACAGTATGTATATATATACATTATATGTATTATAAATATAAATTTACTTCTAAGTTTAAAATTTGTGTCATTTATATAAATACATTCATATAATAAATATACTTATACTATATATTTTAATAAATAAATAACAGTATGTTTATTTTATATTTTTATGAATTACATTTAGATGTATAATAATATAAGTTATAATTTATTATCATTTATAACATGTTTAGAACATAAACATATTGGGGCGCCTGGGTGGCTTAGTCGGTTAAGCGTCCGACTTTTGCTTAGGTCATGATCTCACGGTTTGTGGGTTCGAGCCCCGCGTCGGGCTCTGTGCTGACTGCCAGCTCAGAGCCTGGAGCCTGTTTCAGTCTGTGGCTCCCTCTCTCTCTGACCCTCCCCTGCTCACGCTCTCTCTCTCTCTAGAAATAAATTTAAAAAAAAAACCTTAAAAAAAAAAGAACATAAACGTATTTATTTATTAATAGGTAAGTAATCAGTAATGCTTAAATTGAGATCTGGATTTTCTTATTTGATTTATTTTGAGAGAGGTGGAGGAGGGGCAGAGAGAGAGGGAAAGAGAATCACAAGCTGTCTCCGAGCTGTCAGCGCAAAGCCCTACGTGGTCCCATGAATGGCGAGATCATGACCTGACCTGAAATCAAGAGTCGGATACTCAACCGACTGAGCCACCTAGGCACCTCTAGAGATTTTTTAACTGCTCATTCTTTTTAGCTGCTGTATAGTATTATGGAAGTACTGTGAATTATTTAGCCCATACCTCATCGATGGAGAGATCTCTCTGGGAGACCATCAGTTCTCTCACCCACAGAGGTTGTTTTCGTTATTACAAACCATGCCAAAAAGAACACTCTTCGACATCTCTGTGTATGTATGCATACTTTCTCTCTCCTCCCTTCTCCTTGCCTCTTCTCCTCACCCCTGCCTTCCCCTGACCTCTCCTCCTCCTCTCCATCTGGCCAACTCAAGGCATAGGGGAGGAGAGACACAAAATGTAACACTTGGTGATGACAAAGGCCTGAAGAGAGAAACTGGAGACAGAGTATCTCGGTCAGAATTATAACAGGAATCAACTTGAGTTAATTTAGGCAAAGACAGGAGGAAGGTAGGAGGACTTTATTGGAAGATGCAGGAGTATCACAGAGAATCCCCAAATCTCAGGATTCAGAAAGCCATCGACAAGGCAGTTAAGTTTCTTTTTGTCTTGTTTCTGCTTCTCTCTGGAATCAGATCCATTTTCTCCTTCTGTTTCCCAGCCCTGTTTGATCCTGTCTGTGCATGGAGGCCAATGGGATTCCCCAGAGGACTCAGTATGGATGTTCTGAGCCCAGACTGGTTGGCTTTTTCTCAGTCCCAGATGGGTGATGAGGACCAGATATGTGGCAAAGTGATCTACATAAGATGCAAATCTGAATGAATGGGTCTCTTTTTGCTTTATACTGTTAGACAAGGTACCATCATTATAGGAAGCAGTCTTGAGCCCCTTAGCAAGGCACTGAAATGCCTTAAGCTGACCCCCTACTTGACCTTTATTTCCAGTCTTTCCTTCTCAAAAGCTCCAAGTTCTGGCCATGCCAAGCATCAAATCATTTTCTGCATATACCAAGAGTACATGACTTGGCCAGGACAGTGCAGGTTGGATTTTAGCCCCAGCTCACCCATCGGTTGGGGACATCTCTGTGGAGCGCACATCAGCATAGCTGTACAAGCAGAAGGGGGAGATCAGAGTCAGAAGAGATTAGGAGAAACAGAAATTCCTTGATGGTGGCGTAGTGGTGATGAAGGTTAATACTGGATTTCCTTTTCTATGGGGACAGTGCTCCAACTATTCTACTCAAATTGCAAAGGACATGATGGTCATGGCAACTATAGGATTTGGAAGAAGGCATCCAATGGATAGCACCTGGTCTTCACAGGCACCTTCCATGTTCCCTTAGACTTCCTTCCCTTTTTGGTCTCTATTCTGGACAGGTGGCTAAGCAGGTTATGTCCTCTGCAGGTACTGCTGACTGTCAGAGTTGGTGCAGCTGATACTGGATTGGAATGGATGTCTCTTACCAGAGGCGTGCCATCATTAAGTCCTGTTGATTTCACGACATGTGTACCAGGACCCTGAATTGCCTTTCTACTTTTCCCCTAGAATAAAGCAAATGACTGTCTTCTGCCTCCAGCACTGGTTCCCCCGATCTGCTCCCCACAGAGTAGGCAGGGTCATCCTGCCAAAATGCAAATCTTGGTCAGGTCACTCCTGCTTCAATGGCTTCCTGGTGCCCTCAGGTTTAAATTCACTGACTCACCCCGCCTTCCCCTCGCCTCCCCATCAAATCCTGTTGGATCTGGACCTTGCTACCCTTCAGCCTTCACTTCCATTTCTGGCCCTGCCTTCCTGTCTTTTTGCCTAGCTCACTCATGAGTGATCCTTATCTGGAACTCAGCGTAGGCACTACTGCTTGTATTAGTTTCCTCCTGCCGTTGTCACAAGTGACCACAAATTCAGTGTTTTAAAGCGAGAAAATCTTATTCTCTTCTACTTGTGGAGGCCAGAAGTCCAAACTGAGTCTTAAGAGGCTAAAATCAGGGTGTCAGCAGGCTGATTCCTTCTGGAGGCTCCAAGAGAGAATCTCTTCCTTGCCTTTCTCAGCTTCTGGGGCTTGTGGATGCCTTTCTCTATCTTCAGAGAACATCACCCGAACCTCTGCTTCTTCCATCCCCTCTCCTCTTCCTCTTCCCTGGTCAAATCTCACTCCATCTACCTCTTAGAAGGACACTCATGATTACAGTCAGGGCCCCCTTGGATAATCCAGGGTAATTTCTCTGTCTCAAGATCCTTAACTTAATCACATCTACAAAGTCCTTCCTGCCAGGTACAAGGTTGGAGGTTCCAGGGATGAGGACTCGCATATCTTTCGGCACCATTATTTAGCCCACTGTCCTGCCTTCCTGAATCCAAGGATATATTAAATACATTAGACCCTCCCTGGTTCCTATAGGATGACTTACTTCCCAGTTATATGCATGACAATCATCCATCTAGGAAAGGACTGGTTATACACTCACCAGCTTTCTTTCTTCGTGAGTATGTAGGAACACTACATTTCCCAGACTCCTTTGTGCTTAAATTGGGACCATGTGACTGAGTTCAGCCAATCGAATACGGTGGGGATGATGTATGCCACTTCCCAGGCATGGCCATAGACTACCTCACTCTACCTTTCTGCTCTTTCCTCTATGGCTCCATTTGGTCTCCGCATGGCATCTACATGGCTAAAAGTAAATAATTCTGTGATGGCGGCGACGATGGGAGGGACTTTATATGACCGCTGCTTCTTTCCTAACAGTAAAATACGTGTGTATAAGTTTCTTCTGGAATACTGTCGGTGGCATAGTCTTGGTGATAGGGAGATTTTCATTCAACCGTGGTTAGTAATGGCATTTGAGCCGTTTGGTAAGTTGGTGCTATCCTCTAAATGTTTGTGTTCTCTCAAAATTCCCATCTGGAAATCCTAATGACCAATATGATGATATTAGAAGGTAGGGCCTGTGGGAGGTGGCTAGGTTATGAGGGTGGCATCTTCATGAATCGAATCACGCTTCTTATAAAAGAGACCCCACAGAGCTCCGACACCCTTCCACCATGTGAGGACACAGTGAAAAGGTGCCAGCTATGAACCAGGAAGAGCAGTGTCATCAGAATGTGTCCGTGCTTAATACTACATGGCAATGAGAAACAATGACATCTGGCCACGTGTAGCAACATGGATGGACCTTGAGGGTGTTATGCTGAGTGATATAAGTCAGGCAGAGAAGGACAAATACCATATGTTTGCACGTATAGGAGGATTAGGAGGAACTTGACGGAGGAACAAGGGGGAGAAGAAGGGCGGAAATGGTGGGGGAAAGGGAGAGAGGCAAACCATGAGAGACTCTTGAATGCTGACAGAAACTGAGGCCTGATGGATGTGGGGGGGAGGGGGGGATGGGCATGGAGGAGGGCACTTGCGGGGATGAGCACTGAGTGTTATGTGGAAACTAATTTGACAATAAACTATTTGTAAAAAAAAAAAAAAAAAAAAAAAGAATGTGTCCGTGCTTGTGTCTTGATCTTGCCAGCTTCCAGAACTGTGAGAAATAGATTTCTAGTATTTACAAACCACCCAGCGTATAGCATTTTGTTACAGCAGCCCAAATGGACTAAGACAGTTGATATAAAAGAAACTAGTCATTCACACATTCCTGCATGCATGTCCCTTTTCTTTCTTTCTTTCTTTTTTCTTTCTTTCTTTCTTTCTTTCTTTCTTTCTTTCTTTCTTTCTTTCTCTTAGATATTTTGAGAGGGAGCGAGAGAGCAAGTGGGCAAGGAGCAGAGAGAGGGAGAGACAGAATGCCAAGCATGCTCCATGTTGTCAGCACAGAGCCCAACACGAGGCTCGTACTCACAAACGTTGAGATCATGACCCAAGCTGAGATCAAGAATTGGATGCTTAACCAACTGAGCCCCCCAGAAACCACTTTGGTGGTGCACCGAAGTGCACCACTTTGCCACTGTTCCAATTAAGAGAAATCTATTCCCTACTCCTTGAATATGAACTTGCTTTGTAGCTTGTTTTCTGCCAACAAAATGTGGCACAAGTGATGATATGCCTATTCTGACCCTGGGTCTCAGTAAGTCTTATGTGCTTTATTTTAATGACTAAGAACCCTGCCCAGGCATCATGTGAAAAAGCCTGGGCTAGCCTGATGGCTTATGAGAAATCTCACGGAACAGAGAGGGGCTGTCCCAAGTGAAGGGTGTTCCAGACCAACCAGCATGCTAGTGACCTGGCAGTTAGCAGCAAATGCATGAGTGAGTCCAACCAAGACCAGAGGAACCATTCAGCTGAGGCCAAGCTAAGTTGCCAATCCACGGAACTGTTAGTTAAGTAAATAGTTGTTATTTTAAGCCACTAAATTTTGGGATGATTTGTTACATGGCAAAAACTAACTGATACAAGCTGTATTTATAGGCATTTGTTGGAGCAGAGAGACACGGGTCTGGGAAGTTGTGTGGTTTGCATCTAGCCATAGCTGATTCCTGGCGATACACCTCATCATTTTGGCCAATGTAGCTAGCTGGAAAATGCACGACCCTAAAACCTACTTTGGTTTCACAGTACAGTTGGAGGGACTTAAATTGTTCAGAGAATTGCTTCAAACTACCACTTCACTTGTGAACAAAACCTACTGTGAAGTTCTTAAATTAGTCATCCCAGACTCTGGGATTTCATCTATAGTAAAATGACAAAAAATTAGGGATGATAAGTTTACCATTTTTTCCCCTGGTAAGAAATATTTAAAAATACACACACACACACACTACAAAAAATATAAGACTAACATAATTTAGAAAGTGAATTGTTACACAAATAGAGTATACAACCTTTAAAAGAGGTGCTTATAGAACATCTATTTTTTCAACCATAATTTTTTTTAATTTTCTATGGACCAGTGAAAACTTAACTATGGAAAACTTCAGCATTGTTCTTTGGACTGACATTTGAGAACTTCCTGGTTTCTTTTTTCAAGTTTATTTATTTATTTTGAAGGGGAACGGGCAGAAAGATAGGGGGAGAGAGAATCCCAAGCAAGCTCCACACTGTTAGTGCAGACCCCCATGCTGGGCTCGATCTCAAAAACTGTGAGATCATAACCGAGCCAAGATCAGGAGTTGGATACTTAACCGACTGAATCACCCAGGCGCCCTGATAACTACTTTTAAAGAAAATCTACCAAAATTCTTCCTGCTATGGGGGTGTCTGGGTGGCTCTGTTGATTAAACTTGATCTCAGCTCAGGTCTTGATCTCAGGATTTTGAGTTCAAGACCATCAGTGGACTCCACACTGGGCATAAAGCCTACTTAGAAAACAAATTGTTCTTGCTGTGTTGCTGAGAATGCTCACATACATGTAACCTAGGACTGCTGCGAAGTCCCCCTTTGAGAAGCCTGTGCCTGTGTAGGTAAAGCGAAACATCCTCCTCTGAGTTCCTGTACGCTTGACCTCTCATTCTGCCAGAGTTGCATCCTCTACGTAGCGGACTGGCTGCAGAATTGGGGAGGCCCCAGGTTCAGAAATCATTCAAGACTTTGAAGGCAACGGCAGAGCAGCAGACGAAGCAGGGGCCGTCCCGAGCATGGGATGCTGTGAGGCTGCACAGGCTGCACGCCCAGGAAGCTCGCCCTGCCTCTATATTCCATCTTGACCTGGAGATCTGAGATTCTGGAAAGCAAGGATCTTGTCTCAGCCTTCTGTCTCCCCAGGGCTTAGGGCAGTGCCTGACACCTGCTAGGCTCCTTCAGGCATCCTGTCGTAAGAGTGAGTCTTCACCAAGCACTGCCAAAGTTCCAATTCACTGTGCTAAGCTCTCTATTTAAGATATGGGGTGTTTCTAATATTACAAGATATGGGATGTTTGTAATATTCCCAGGGAAAGCACCATTCTTTTTTTTTTTTTAAGTTTTTACTTATGTATTTATTTATTTTGAGTGAGAGCAAGCAAGCATGAGGGAGAGGCAGAGAGAGAAAGAATTCCAAGCAGGCTCTGCACTATCAGCATGGAGCCCAACACAGGGTTTGAACTCGAAAACCTTGAGATCATGATCTCACTCAAAATCAAGAATCAGAGAGGTTTAACCAACTGAGCCACCCAGGGACCCCGGGCAAGCACCATTCACACTCACATATGATAGATGGGGAAACTGAGGCTTAGAGAGATTAAGTGACTCGTTTGAGGTCATAAACCTCATATGAGAAAGAACTAGGACTTAAACATCAGTGAGAATCAGCAGTTCTCAATCGATTTCACAACATCTGCTCGTCAACAGTGTTTGGTTGTGGCAACTGGGAAGTGCTACTGGCATCTAGTGAGTAGAGTCCAGGGATGCTGCTAAACCTTCTACAATGCCCAGGGCAGCCCCCCACATTAGCCCCCCACATCACAAGATGATCCACTCTAAAATGTCCGTAGCACTGGGGCGCCTGGGTGGCCCAGCTGGTTAAGCGACAGACTTAGGCTCAGGTCATGATCTCACGGTCCATGAGTTCAACCCACTCATCAGGCTCTGTGCTGACAGTTCAGAGACTGGAGCCTGCTTCAGATTCTGTCTCTTTCTCCGCCCCTCCCCCACTCATGCACTCTCAAAAATAAATAAACATGAAAAAAATGTTAATAAAGGGGGCACCTGGGTGGCAGTCGGTTAAGCCTCCAACTCTTGATCTCGGCTGAGGTCATGATCTCATAATTTGTGGGTTTGAGTTGGGCTCTGTGCTGACAGCTCAGAGCCTGGAGCCTGCTTTGGATTCTGTCTCTCCCTCTCTCTGCCCCTTTTCTGCTCATGCTCTGTCTCTCAAAATTAAATAAACATTAAAAAAAATAAAACATCAATAGCATCGAAGCTGAGAAACCCTGTCCTCATACCAAAACCCACGTGTCCGAAACACCAGATGCTTCATCTTATCTTCTTTATTAATATTTCATTAGTAAATACTATAACGTATTTCTTCTTCTTCTTCTCTGGACTTCAAATTGATGTGCGCCTTAAATGTTTCTGCCCACGAAGCCAAGTGTTTGAGGTGTCGTTATTTTTTTCTAACACACATTAAAAATAAATATAAAATTACTAAAAAAACATGTTTGGATAACCAGCAAAAATCATCTCGCCTACTACTTGTAGTCTGGGGGAACCGAACTTTAGACCCACTCCACGTCTCCTGTGGTTTCCTTTACCTTTTCAGAACAAGAGAATAAAATATATCAAAGCAGCCTGTTGCTCCAGCAAGGCAAGGTGCTAGCCACATTTTGGTTTCGGTTGGAGAAAGTCATCGAAGGGACATGACCTCCAGTTGACCCCCGAGCAGGGCGGAGGGTGGGGGGGCAATCGGAGCCTGGTCACCCCCTCCCCTGTCCTTGCAATGTATATTCCGGCCACTGTTCTGGCACTAGGAGTCTGGTTCAAGGATGCAGCCTTGAGAGAGCAAAGTGCTGTGAAAACCATCTGGACGATATATGACTGGACCCCACTGCGGGCTCTGTGTCATAGAAACGTGTAAGATTCTGGCAGGCAGGTGCAGAGATCCACTTGTCTTGCAGGGCCCAGGGCGGGCCTTGTAAGTTCCCTTGGTTTATTACCCCCCCCCCCCCACCCATCTGGAGACATCTGCCTCCTTCTGTGGTCTCTTCTCGCCCTCTGCATATGGGGGTCCAGTTTCATCCCCTTCCCCACCCCTCAGCCCCCAGGTAGCTCTTAAGGTTTCAGACCAACAGCTTCTGTGTCATCTCTGTTCTTTTTTCTCAAGGCTAACAGTTGCTAAGAAACCTTTTTGAAACCCTAAAAGCCACCTGATGAGGACTATTAACAATCAACGCCTTCTGGTGAGGGCCACAGCACAAATAGTCTAATTTGTGGAGTTGCTTATAGACAGACACGGGCTCCAAGCCCTGGTGAACAAACCTCCTTTGTAACATCGCTCCTTCCCCCTAATTGTTGGGGGGTATGGTTGCAGACTCTCTGCAAACCATGCTGCAGACTGACATAATTAAGCCTAGAGCAAACGAGATTCTTCTTTAGATATTAAAAGTGCCTGTGTTGTAAATAATAATGTCATCATCTCTTTCATAGAAAGCACTTTCATTAAGAGCTGCGTTTTAATTTCAACACATTTGCATGAATTCATTTGGGTACTGGTGGGGGGTGGTCTTTGAAGATGATTTTTCATCTTCCGTGAACTTGACAGGTGTTTCAATTAGGAAGTTAATAACCGCGCCCCCTACACACACACCGCACCCCTCCCCACCGGGAGCCCTGAAAGAAATGCTTTCTCAACCACGTGTTCTAAATGGGGACGTGTTCTCAAGAGTCACACATCTATTAGGAGGCAGTGACTCTATTTACTGAGTTGACATACCCAGAGGAAAGCGGCTTTCTTCCTTCAAAGAGTAAAATGAACCTGATTCCCCCCTTCTTGTACATATTGTTCAAAGGCTTGGGAAACAGGTGTGGGCAATATTCCAGACGGGCAGGTGGAACAGCACGGAAACTTGGTTTGGGTGAAGCTCACCTGGGTAGCAGGTTTAAAGTTTGGGATCTGGCGAAGAAGCCGCGAAGGGCGGGTCTACCAGGTCGGCTTCTTTCCGAAGCAGGCTCCCTGCACTCTCCTTGTGACAAACAGGGGGCAGTCTCTGTTAATTAAAGCCGGGAACAGCAGCCAGAGAGAGTCTCCTCTGAGGACGGGACTCCAATGTCCTGGTGACAGGCAATGTTTTACAGAGATTGGAGACAGATTCTAAAATGGACTTTTCTGTCTAGATTCTTCTCTTTGCGCGAAGGTATCTTTTTCCCCGTCTTTTTAAAAATAAAATTTAGAAGTGTCTGAACACCCCCAACTCTTGTGGGAAGGTATCTGTGACCTATTCTTCTAAGAGGCCACTGCCCTAGGCTCCAGGCCCCCATGCTTGCTGGGAGGCGCCTCGGTGGGGTGCGGTGGGGGTGGGCAGGCAGGAAAGCAGAGGTTAGGAGCTTGGCATTCTGCACCCAGCCCTGGCTTTCCTATTTGCTGACCATGTGACCTTGGACAAAGCCCTTAACCTCTCGCAGCCTCAGCTTCCTGGACCTTTGCAGGCCTGCTGGAAAAGTCTTTTCCGATTCTGATTTAGTGCCTAGAAATATCCCAATCCCTCTGCGTGGTCCTGACAGCAGAAACTCCATTGTCTGTCCCTGTTGTATATATATGTTCCTTCCCTCCCCTGCTTTAACACCAATGGTCTTGCGTAAGAGAGCTTAGTAAGTTAATCAAAACAGCCTGTAAATATTTTGTGAGTGTTTCTCATGCTTCTCGCTGCTCTAGGTGCTGGGAGACGCCGCAGGAGTCAAGGTCCCTTTCTGCCCTGGAGTTTACCATTTCAGTGGCAAAAAACTAAATACATAATCCAATGTCAGATGGACGGGAAGTCTGGAGGCCTATTTTAGGAAGGCGCTACCTGCAATGGTTAGAACACAGACCCAGGAGTCACATTTCTTGGGTCAAATGCCAACTGTGTAGCGTTCGTTGCTGCGCTACCGTGAGCAACTGGTTTAATTGCTTTGGGCCTCAGTCTCTCTCTCTGTTGTGTGGGCCCGGTAATATTACCTAGAGATGGAGTTAAATGAGATCAGTCACTCAAGTGGTTTAGCAACTATTCCCAGATTGTCTGCGAGATGCTAGGCACTGCTCTGAGCATCTGTGAGGAGGTGATTTTAGAAAAGACAAGCTTAGTGGCTATGTTGTAAGCATCGAATAAATGTCAGCTATCATTAGCTCTCACACACCAGTGCTTGTGTTTGTAGAGGCTCACACAGTGATGGTGGGTGTGGGTCGACAGACATGCCACACTACCCTATTTTGGGAATCTCATTCCGATGGGTCTGATCAATTTAGCCTAAACAATCTCACACCTTGTCCAGGTGGGTTTGGGACAGAATACTGCCCGTAATTCCAGGAGTCTCCTAGGGCTGGCATACCCCTCGACAGGCTGGATCAGTGTTGGCCTGGTTCGTTTTTTGCTGGAACAGGGTCATTCTATGCTAGTCTTTCAGAAGACAGTAGGCGACATTCTTTGAAGAGAAGCACAATTAACCAAGCTCCCTGCCATTCTGAGAAAACTTGCAATAGATTCCAATAACCACCTCCCCACCATGCTTTTTCAGTTAAAGAGAACCCACTATGTCATTTGATATGTGGCCCAACTTTTTGGTGCTTTGAAAATGCCCCAGGAGCCCCTGACTGAAGCCCAAAGGAGGGTGGGGGTGGTGGAGACATCATTTCCCTGCGAATCGCCCAGCCGACTGCAAAGTGTATACTTAGTTAATGTAATTAAAAAAACAAAACGCAGGGGCGTGCGGAGATCTAAATTCGGTGTAGCAGCTTTTGGTGCAACTCCTGTTTTGGGGGCTATTGGAGTCAAATTCGAGCAGCGGAAAGAAGTGGGAGAAATGAGAGAAGGCCGACGGACGGCTGGAATCTGCTGAGTGGAGAGGGCAGGTTTGGAAACGCTGACGCGCGACGGGAGGCTCCAAGCGGAGGAAGCAAGGCCGGACTGCGCCACATCGGGTGAGGATGTCCGGGGGGCTCCGTGGGCACAGGGGCCAGCCGTCTCCGGAGACCCACGCGCGGGCTCCAGGCGCGGGAGGGGGGCTGAGGCTAGGTGCCCAGGCCTCGCGCTGCACCAGATCTGGGCGCCCAGAGGCGGCGCCGCGGTGTGCCCTCCTGTGGAACGCAGGGAACGCCGCGAGGTCGTAGAGGGACAAAGTGGCAGGTCCTGGGGCCTAGGAGAGACCCAAGGAAAGCCCTTCCGGGACGTGGGACGTGCCCTTGCCTCGGCCTGGTCTGCTGCCTCTCCCTACCCCCCTGCGCTTCTTTGACTTCAGTTCATCCCACGACCCTCTCCCTGGAGTGCTTGCCCCGGGGCCAGTGGCTTGCCACCCCGCCTTCCCAGCTCATCCCTGGTCCTCGGCTTGTCCCAGGGAGTACGACCATCCCGGATGCACGCCCGGCTGGAGGGCGCAGTCGGGGGAAGGGAAGGGCGAGGCGGCCCCATACTCCATGGAGGGGCGATCCCGATCAGACTGTGCCCCCGTCTGCCTTGGAGTGGAAGCCACCTGAGTCTGTCCCTAACCCCTCCGAGTCCCCCCTTCCCTGGAGTGCAGATTCAAGCTGCGGCTCCTGCGCACGCACGCCTGAAAAAGCCACGGGCGGAGCCGCCTCTGCGCCCGAACAGGTCTGAGCCGCGCCTCCCGCCCGGAGAGGGCGCGGGAGGTCCCGCAGCCGTCCTCCACCTGCCGGGAAACCGGAGCGGTGCCTGCAGCCCCGGTGGCTGCCGACGCTCCCTCCTCCCCGCCCGCCCAGCTCAGCTCCGCACGCCCCCCAAATCGCTCCCGCCCGCCCGAGTCACCTCTTCCGCGCCCCCGCCCCTCTCGAGCTCGCGCCCGTTCCACCCCCCCTTCCCTCCTCTGCCCGCCCTCCTCCCCCTCCCCCTTTCCTCCTGCCCTCCCTTCATTCCACAAGTGTTGCTTCGCTCTCTCCAGCGCACTTGGCGAGCTGGAGAGGTGAGAGGGATCCTGCGAGCGGGCGCAGGGCGGCGAGTCCGGAGCCGCCGGCCGAGGCGAGGCGCGGACACACCGACTCTCCCCTGCTCTCCGGCCCCCGCCTCTCCCCGTAGCCGGCGGGACCTGCACCCCGCGCTTGCCCCCGCTCGTCCTCCCCCCGCCCGGCCAGGCGCGCTCCTCCCCGGCCGGCCCCTCGGCGCGCGGCGCGCTGGAGGCGAAAGCGGGTTGAGCCGAGCGCAGTGGCTGCCGACCACCGAGCGCCCCGCGCCGCTCCCTGCATGTGCGGCCCGCGGCGGCTCGCAGCCCCCGGCAGCAGCCTCGGCAGCTTCGGCCGCGCCTCGAGAGGCGGCTGCAGCGGCTCCAGCGGCGGCCGAACGGCCGAGCCCGGGCTGGGAGACACGATGCGCCGCGTCCTCCGGCTGCTCCTCGGCTGCTTCCTCACCGAGCTGTGCGCCCGCGTGTGCCGGGCGCAGGAGCGAGCGGGGCACGGGCAGCTGGCGCAGCTGGGCGGCGTGGTAGTGCTGGCGGGGGGCAACCGCTCCGGGGCCGCCTCCGGAGAGGCCGGCGAGGGCGCGGGGGTCTCGGACGCGCCCCCGACCCGGGCGCCCACGCCGGACTTCTGCCGGGGCTACTTCGATGTCATGGGCCAGTGGGACCCGCCGTTCAACTGCAGCTCGGGCGACTTCATCTTCTGCTGCGGGACTTGTGGCTTCCGGTTCTGCTGCACATTTAAGAAGCGGCGACTGAACCAGAGCACCTGCACCAACTACGACACTCCGCTGTGGCTCAACACTGGCAAGCCCCCCGCGCGCAAGGACGACCCCCTGCACGACCCCACCAAGGACAAGACCAACCTGATCGTTTACATCATCTGCGGGGTGGTGGCCGTCATGGTGCTTGTAGGCATCTTCACCAAGCTGGGGCTGGAGAAAGCGCACCGGCCCCAAAGGGAGCACATGTCCAGGTGGGCTGCCTTTCCCCCGCCCTCCCGCCGCCTCCCGCTCCAGGCACCGCGCCCCCTCCTCTTCCCGCTGCACCTCTACCCGGGCAATGGCGCTTCCCCCCACCCCCTGCGTCTCCGCTGGGGGAGGTCGCCCGGGAAGCCAACTTCGGCTCCGAGCGCGGAGAGGGGGCGCTGGGCTCCGCACAGGTGTGGATTTGAGCGCGCGTGTGTATGTGGGGGGTGGTCTCTGCCCCCTCCACCCTCCCTCCGCCCCCTCCCGCCTTGGATTGAAACGGATCTGAGACACACACGGCCCGGGAGCCCGTGGCCCCGGATCCTTGGGTTTTGGGGAGGGGTCTACCCCTCGGATTCCAGATCCGAGCTTCTAGGTAAACAGGGCAGGCGGGCCCGAAAGGGAAGGGGGGCGTGTGTGAGCCCGCGCGCGCGTGTGTGAGGGAGGGAGGGAGGGAGGGAAGGAGTGTGTGCCGCCTGCAACTCGTAAGGCTCGCGAAAAAGAGGCGAGGGAGGTGGAGAGGAGAGAGGGGAGGGCGAGAACAAAAGCCTTGCCTGGAGCGGCCGCCTCTTTCTCCCGGAGCTGCCAGGTCCCTGGAATTGGGACCTCGGTTGCCTCCCCGCCACCCAGACCCCTCGCCCCTTTCGGCTGTCGCCCCCTCTCCCTGCTGGGGGCCAGGGTCTCCGCCGCGCGCCGTGTCCCTTGCAGGGGTTGGCGCGTGCTCCGAGGGCGGGAGCCCCCCTGTCCCCCCACCCCCCGCAACCCTGATTCGTCAACTTTCCCCGTTGCCTTATTCATTATGCAAGTCCCAGCGCGAGCAAGTCGCAGCAGATGGGAGAAGGCATTTGGGGATTAATGGAGCTATTTGCCTTTTGCTTTTTTTAAAAGTGTCTAAATGGATTCGCACAACCCAGTAACTTTGGAGGCGGAGGACGCAGCCCCCAGACCCGACGGGGGCCAGGGTTGGCGGGAGGGCTGGGCCGGCGGGGGTGAAGAGCGAACAGCTGGATGGCTCGCTCGATCTTCCTGCCGAGCGTGGGCAACGGGGTCGCCATGTGTCCCCCCACACACGCGAACGCACACCCTCCCCACACCTCCGGCGGAGGCCCGTGTGTGCTCGTGTGGATGCACGCGCTCCGTGAGCCTGCCTAAAAAAAAATCTCAACAAAGAGACCCACCAAAAATAGGCGAAGGAACATTACCACCTCACTAGTAATTATTTTCTATTTATACGCAGAGTATCCGATGATTTTTTTTTTCCAGAGGGGAGGGATTTGGGGCAAGAGGTGAGGAAGTTCCTCTTGGTTTGGGCCAGCAGGGAGGTGCGGGTGGATGTTGGGGTCTCGCGCAAAAGTAAGCTTCGAGGGGATCCAGGAAACCCAGACCGACTGAGAGTAGCACGCTGGCCCCGCCCACCTCCTGCACCCCCAGGATGCGCGGTCGCCAGCCCGACAGGCCCGAGTTTCACTTCCCCGCAGGCCCCGCCGGTGCCTCTGGCTTCCCGGGGTCTGCGTTCAAGGGAAGGAAGCGTGTCGAGGCAGGACTGCGGCAGGCGCGTCGTCGCCTTGGCAGGGAGGGAGGCACCGGGATGGGTAGGCTGCCTTGCAGCTTGGGGTTAATTCCTCTGCTGAAGTATCCGCTGAGCCTCTTCCTTCCAAACCGGCGCTGCAGGAGCCCTCCTGCGTGTTTGGGGTGGGGAGGAGGGTAGGAAGGGCGGGAGACGGGGAGGGGGGAAGATGCCAGAGGAGGTAAGGGTGGGCGGCTCCCTTTGGCCAGCGGTGGGAGAAGGTGGGTGACGTGTGATCTTCGGGCCCTGTGTGATCTGGGTGTCCTGTTGAGACAGCACTGCACCTCCGACCTAAGGGCCCAGGAGGGACCCCCATTCCTGTCCTGCCGCCTTGCAGCTCTGTCTGGAGAAAAAGAATCCCCCCAGCTTAGCGGGTTGCACCCACTTCTGCAGGGACCAGGAAAGGGCTGCTTGGGTGTGGAATGTGGAGGCACCCCGCCTTCTGATAACAGAGCCTGGGTAAGATGCTCACCTGCTACACGTTTTGAAAATTTCAGAATGCAGTGGAAGTACATTCTCTTGAAGAGAAAGGAGAGTTGATTTTTATTGACAGTTTCCACGTGTGGTTTTCAACCCCCAGCTGCTGTTGACGGCCACCTGGAGTGCTTTTTAAAAAAATCCTGTTGCTAGAGGCCCCGCCCTTGACAATTTAGATCAGAATCTCTACGTTGCTAAGTCTCTGTACTTTTGTAAAGCTCTCTAGGCTTTCCGGTGTAGCCAATCACTATTACGGAAAAGGAAGGAACATTTGCCAGGTACCGTACTAGGGGTGTGTGTACGTGTACTCGGGTGCATGTGTGTGTATACACACCTTTAGTGTGCATGACTGCCCTAGGAGACAGGTGCTATCAATTCCCACTTACAGATGAGAAAATCATGGCTCAGGTTGGATGGCTTCTCCAAGGTCACACGGTTATAAAACTGCAGTCCCCGCACCCCGGTTTCAACTGTGTTTTTAGTTTGAGGGAGCCTTGGGTGGGGGTGGGGGTCTTCCTAAAACGCACATTCTTGTGTTCTGTCTGGAAAGATTCCAGGTCAGTAAAGGTCTGGGATGAACCCCAGAAATCCGCATGGAAGAGCCTCCCTGAATGGCTCATCAAAAGCGGCCTCCACGTTTAAGGAAGATTTCTGGACTTTGGGACTATTTGACAGTCTTGGGGATGGATGCATTAATCCAATGCCATTCTTTTATTTGCATTTGGTTGTGTGTGTCCTGCATGTATTGCTGCTTTGTGTGTTTGCGGTGCTGGGAGCTGCCCCAGGGACCCTCCAAATGCATGTTGCACCGTGTATGCAGTTAACCCTTTCAAGTCTCAGCCAAAGGTTAGGGGGTACCTGCGTGGGGTACACCCAGCCACCTGAGAGCTTCCGGGTGAAATTAACGTCTCAGCCACAGCCCCTTAAATCATTTTGTCCTGGGCTGTGTGGGTCAATGAGATGAGTGGTTCATTCTCCTTTCATCGGAAAGCACCCCCACGTCACCGGCTGCTCCCGGTGCCCTGTGCGTTTGTGGTAACCCAGAAGAGGCCTCCACGAGGGCAGTTTTCAGACCCAGAGTCCTGGGCATGTCCCCTGCTCCCTTCTGGGCTGACTGGGACCTGAAAACAGGAGAAAGGAATTCCAGGAGCTGTAGCGGGTGGGGAGGGTCTTGCTTCATGGTATCAGAGACAACTTCAGTGGCACCAGCCACTATGTATCAAAACAAGTGACCACACACAGCTGCAGCTGTGGTTTCCCTGCCACTCAGACGTGTTTTGTTTGGTCTGCAAGGTATTGCTGTTTATTCTTATTCTTAAGTTTCTCTTTTTCTTTTTCTTTCTTTTCTTTTTTTTTTTTTTTTTTACTGTGAAACATTTTACACATACAAAAAACCTTGAAAGAAGATAAAAATGTCTTTAGGCTTTATCACTGCCGGTAGGGCTCCATTTGGGGCCGGCTCATTGTCGGTTGTGGGGGGCTGTTGTGGGGGGCTGTTCTTCCCGTTGTAGGGTGTCTGGCAGAAGGCTTCGACTCCGCCCACTAGGCGCCAGTAACGCCCACCTTACTACCCAGCTCTGACAGTTCCAAAGAAAAATGTCCTCAGTCGCAGCCACATGTCATCCCGGGGGTAGAATCACCCCCCAGTTGAGAGTTCCTAATCTGGGCCACACAATTATTAGTGTCTTCTCATATTTGCTTTACTACACTCTCTGTATTTTCATTTTCTCTCTCCTTTTCTCCCTTCTTCCTGTGTTTCTTGGCTGAAACATTTGAAAAGAGATTGCAGGCATGGCGTTTCATCCCTAAATACTTCAGCGTGGATCGCCTAAGAACAAGGACATTCTCCCACACAACACAGTCCTAGGATCACACTCCAGAAGAAGGACAGAAACTCTGTAATACCATCCAATAGCCAATCAGAGTAACATTTTCCCGGTCATGCCCAAAAACGTCCTCTGGAGCTTAGGCTTCCAAGCTCGGATCCAGTCAAGGCTCACTGCATCTGGCTGTGAAATTTCCTCAGTCTCTGTTCTATATTATGTTTTCAAACCAACTTAGAACCACGGAGATTTCACATAGAAATCCAGATTTTTGACTTCTCTTGAGAAATTGGTCGTTCTGACAACACCAGATGTGCATTTTCCCAGGGAAGCTGTGGGTTGTCACCAAGTGGTGACTTCTGTCTTTAGGAGGCTCTCAGGTTCGCTTCTGTCTCCATCGCCACCCCATTCACCTAGTGCTGGTCTCTAGTCCCTGGAGATGTGGTCAGGCTGACCTCAAGTCAGATGGCCTGAGATTCCATCCAGCCTGGTTGCCTAAGAGCTGTGTGACCTTGGGAAAGTTACTTCACCTCTCTGAGTTTTAGATTCTTGTCTGTAAAATGAGACCATGATGATCCCTATGCCCTACGCTTGTGCGAGATTTCACGGAGACTGGGCTTGGGAGGCTCTTAGCACAAGACCTCTTTATGGTCACTGCTCAGCAACTTCTACCCTTTTGCCATCACTCCTATAACTGGAATTTTCTACCCCTTATCTGCCAAAGGGGCAAATGTTGTAGTCTGAAACTCAGTACCTAGCCCTTTCTCTGCTACATGTTTTCAGCGTGACATTGGTCAAGTCTCCTAAATCAGAGTTCAGCAGCAGAGGGTCACAGGCTCAGGATAGGAGAGATGACCCAGGTGCGGCCACACTGAATGCCTTGCAACGTGTTGGCCTGGGTGATATTAAAGGACACTTGTCCCGCCTGCCATTTTGCCGTGAGCTTGGGTAGAAATTCTCAATTTTGGGTCGTGCCCCAGTAAGGCAGGCTTTATGACAATGTGCCTTTAGGAAGCACAGATTAGTTTCCTTGAGGATGAACAAGGCCCTGGGGCGAGGAGGAGTCAGACTTCAAACCCGGACAGTCTGAAGCCAGAGCACAGGGCCTTGACCACTAGGCTGCACGGCCTTTGAGCGGACACGTGCAGGACTTCCGTGTTCTCAGATCACAAAGAAGCGCTTGCTGTTCTGCAAATGACAACACTTGCCGTGGGGCCAGTTCAAGGAGCCACTGTAAGATCAAGACCAGGAACGCTTCCTGGATCTGCCCCTGGCAGAACCAGCGCCCTCGGAGGAGGCATTGATGAGAAATGACCTTGGGGGCAAGAATGCATGTTTGAAGCTCCGTACACTTGAAGCCAGTAGGGAACACATGTCATTATTTTGCCCACCTTCAAACAGAATCAGAAATCCAAGTGGCAAATTACATAGCACAGTGTCCTGTGTCTTTTTCAAACATGCTTCAGAAGAGAGAGTCCCTTTTAAAGAAGTGGCATCAGGTGATAAATGCCTTCCCTTCTTTTGCCTTTTCTCTCTTCTTCCTCGCCTCCCCTTTTTCCTGCACATCTGCGGTTCCCCTCTGGCTTCAACCAGCTCCCCAGGTTGGAGAAATGCTTGTGGGCTTATTTGTTGGCCATGGAGAAGTCTCTGTAGTTTCTTTTTCGTGGCAGGTTACTTCTCTTTGGGCGTTGTAGTCCTTTTTAGCCATCACCTTCAGTGGGGTATGATTTACACAACAAAAGGCACCCGCTTTAAGTTGATGTGTGGTTTGAGGAGCTTTGCCTGTACCCCGTAACCACCACTCCAGAAAGTTACCTCCTGCCCCTGGCTCTTGCATTCTTGAAAAAATAAAAGATGCTTGTGGTACAAGAGGAAATGCTCAGGAATCCTATTCAAGTGTTGAAATGTCAGAACGTAGTTTAGACCTTGGAGCCCCTGGAAGCATTGAAGCAAGATGCGGAGACTCTGAGCTCTGTTTGGGAACGTTGGGGTCTTTTATTTGCTCGCTGTTATTGGAAAGTGAAGGAACGTCATATTCTCTTTTCCTTCCTCAGATATGCCAAGCTCATTGCTACCTTGGAGCTGTTGTGTTGGCTTGGCTCGAATTCTCCTCTGTCAGACCTCACATGCTGCTTCCCTTGTCATTAAGGTCTCGGCTGAGAAGCCGTCCCTGATGACCCAGGCTCAGTTACCGCTGCCCACTTCCCCTCCAGCCCATCGCCTGGTGTTACTTGCTTCATTTCACATTACAGCCTAAAATTAGCTTATTAATTTATTGGTTAGCTAGTTGATTATCTGTCTCTCTGCATTGCTGTCCACAGCAAGGGGTGTGGGGACATCAGATCTCTTGTACTGTTGTATCCTCAGTGCCTAGAACAGTATCTGGCGCAGAGGAATTCTGGTTTCTGACATCACAGTTTACCAAAGACAGTATCTGCTCTTTAATTTATTCATTCATTCATTCACCCACCCACCCATTCACATCTTCATTTAATAGGTATTTATTGAGCACCTATGGCATACCTAGTGCTGTTTTGAGAGCTATAAGAGAATAGTGACGGTACAAACACAGTCCCTGAACTCAAAGAGGTAGCAGTCAAATGGCTCGAGACAAGTAACACACAAGTACATCTGGAAGGAAATTGACACTAAATCAAACCTTATGAAATGCCCGATATTCAATGAGCTTTGACAGCAAAAATGGCAGTGTTTCAACATAACTGTTCTGAAATGGAACAAGGGATATCAAGAGAAAGTATAGTTTCTTTCATAAGGTACTTTATTAGTTAGGGTTCCCCAGAGAAACAGAACCTATAGTATATACATATGAGAGAGAGACGGATACACATTATGTGGACTTACCATTAGGAACTCTGAAATCTGAGAGCTGACACCCCAGTTTGAAGGCTGTCAGACAGGAAAATTCCCTTTTACTCAAGAGAGGGTTGGTCTTTTGTTCTGTGCATGCCCTCAGCTGATTAGACAAGGCCCACCTAGATGACGTAGGGCTATCTACTTTACTCAGTCTATGGAATGCCAACGTTCATCTCATCACGCACATTCTCAGACACATCCAGAATGACATTTGATCAAATATTTGGGTACCCTGTGGCCCAGTCAAGTGGACACTTAAAGTTTATCATTATAGTGCTCTTAGAAACTTACTACTCAGAGTGTGTCCTATGGAGCAGCCTCATTTTTATTACCTGGGAGCTTGAGCGGAAGAGTCTCATGCCCTGCCTCAGACTTATTGAAATAGAATCTGCATTTTAACAAGACCCCTAGGTAGCATGAATGCACATTATCTGAGAAGCACCCAAACTATGTGTCACAAATAGATGGCACATCCTTGGGAATTTGGTTTATAGCACACAGTTGGTGATTTCCATTGTCTTTTTTATGAAGCTTTTGAACACATGTTTTAACTTTTTTTTAATGTTTTATTTATTTCTGAGAGAAAGAGAAACAGCATGAGCAGGGGAGAGTCAGAGAGAGAGGAAGACGCAGAATCCGAAGCAACCTCCAGGCTCTGAGCTAGCTGTCAGCACAGAGCCCGACACGGGGCTCAAACCCATGAACCGTGAGATCATGACCTGAGCTGAAGTTGGATGCTTAACCAACTGAGCCACCCAGGCGCCTCTTAACGTGTTTTTTAGTATATACCCTAATCCATACACATTTGTTGTATTAATAAGTATGTGCATGCACCAGTGAACAGTTATTAGGTACATTATAAAGCATACATTAAAAACACATTTTAACCTGAGTTGAAGGTGCAGTAAATACTATCTTCAAATTTGTTGGTAAGCACAATGACATCATGCAATCATTAGCTAACATCAAAGCATGATGTATGTTGAGGATGAAACTTACAAGCAGTCCATATTTTGAATACTTTTCATGAGTGTTTTGATTATTTTTGGCTGACATTGCTTTGATCATTGTTTTTAACCTTGTGACAAGCTAGCTGTTGAAGAGAAGGGGAGAGTCAACTCCATTGTTTTCTTGTGCTTCCTCTATCAGTATTTTCTTCAGCCTGTGGTTTTGTTACAGGGATATTTCTAAGCCATGTGCCTGCTTAGTGATGGTTAGCCTCGGTAAACCTAGATAATTTACCTGCCTATCTCCTTCAGGGGGGGCACATAGCTGTAATATGGGCAATGTACCCCAGGGATGGTGCCGCTGCCAATGACCGTTCTTGGTCTGAGCTTCCTGATTCTGTCTGACATGGGCATGTCCAGTGGGGGTGCCAGCATCCATACACACATTGCCTGGATTCCTCACTTTAACAACTAAAGAGCATAGACAGGAGTTCTCAGGTTTCCTGTCCTTATGCTGAATCGTTTGATGTGGTTCATAGAGTGAGTGGCCTCTACTTTGAAGACTGCTTTTCCAGGGGACAGAGGCCTCTTAATAACCCTCATTTCCATTGCACGCCCTGGGAAGGGCTGCCTTGGAGAGAAGCATCCTTGGCTTTTGGGCTGGATTTTCAGGAATTTCAGCCCTCTGGAGAAGCCCAGGGGATCTGTAGATAGCAGCGCTGACCAACTTGGTGGGAGCTGTCCTGATAACTTACTTTGCTAACCTCTTGAAAGCCCAAATAATTTGGAATTCTGGGGGGACTCTTTAGAGAATTTGCTGAAAGCTGCAGCTTCTTGCTCGAGAGAAATGCACAAACAAAATTTCCATTCAATTCCCAAGGAGTCCACAGACCCCCTGAAGCTTATGGTGGGAAGAACTTGTTTAGAAGTGAAAAAGGCAAATCAGGTTTGGAGGGCCTGCTTTCCCCGCAAGGTTCCCTTTCTTAGAACTCCCTTGAGTTTCAGACTCTGCTTACAGCAGAGAGTGAGGAAGGAGGCTGAGCTCGGCTTTCAGAGACACTCAGGTTTGTATCTCAGTCCCTGCTGTGATGTGTCGGGTGAACTTGAACAGCTTTTTTCTCTATAAAACGGGTAGGATAATCCTCACCTTGAATGTTCTCTTCCTTATTGGCTATCCTCCAGCTTCATCGGCCTTTTGGCTTGCACCTCAATTATCTGAACTCTTTCCTGCCCCAGGGCCTTTGCACTGGCTGCTCCCTCTGCCAGGAAGTTTCTTTGCATCATCTTTACACGACCAACTCCTTCTTACCATTCAGGGCTCAGCTCAGATGTCATCTCTGGAAAGCTTTTCCTATCACTTTCTCTCTCTCTCTCCCTCTCTCTCTCTCTCCCTCTCAGTTTATTTAGAATTTTAGAAAAGTGTACAATTATGTGAATTTAGGCATATTCATAAAGTCAAGTAACTTTCATTATTATCTGATTCCAGAACATTCATGATTGGAAGCCCATATACATTCCACAGCCACTCTCCAGCCCTCCCTGTCCCCAGCCCCTGGCCACCACTGGTCTACTTTGTATCTCTATGGATTAGCCTATTCTGAACACTTGATGGAAATAGAATCATGTACCCTGTGGCTTTTTGGGCCTTTTGCAGGAGTCTCAAGTTTCCGGGCTCCATCCATGTTGTAGCAGATGCCGATGCTTCCTTCCTTTTCGTGGCCAAATCATACTCCACTGCATATCACACACTCTGTGTGTCCATTCATTAGCTGATTTGGGTCGTTTCCACTTTGGGGCTGCTTGTGAATAACGCTGCTATGCGTCAGTCTCGCTTGATCATGTTACAGTTTTTTATTTAACATGCGTATATTTTTTATCCCGTCCCCTAGAATCCAAGCTCCGGGAAGACAGTGATCTTGTGCATCTTGCACACTGGCTGTGTTCCCAGAGCTTTGGCTAGTGCCTGGCACATAGTAGGCAATGGCTGTTTGTTGAGTGAATGAATGAATGAATGAATGGGAGCTGTGATTATTCTCTTGTCTCTTGGCGCACTCAGTCTTTTCCTCCAATTCACATGGGACTCTTGGCTGCGTTATCTGTATTTCACATCTGACACTTCTCACCCGCTGTGGGTTTTGGGCCATTGTCTCATTGCCCCCTGAGCAACCACTTAGTCCAGCTTGGGGCCTCTGTGAGCCTAACACAGTCTCAGACTGGAATGTGCCCCTGAAAACATGGTTGGCTGCCCCTGGAGTTTCTGAGTCAGTAGGTCTGGGTGCATCTGAAAATTTGCTTTTTTAAAAAAAAATTTTTTATTAATGTTTTTTATTTATTTCTAGGAGAGAGAGAGAGACAGCGTGAGCAGGGGAGGGTCAGAGAGAGAGGGAGTCACAGACTCTGAAACAGGCTCCAGGCTCTGAGCTGGCAGTCAGCACAGAGCCCGACGCGGGGCTCGAACCCACGAACCGCGAGATCATGACCTAAGCGAAAGTCGGACGCTTAACCGACTAAGCCACCCAGGCGCCCCTGAAAATTCGCATTTTAACATGCTCCCAGGTGATTCTATTGCCACTGGTTGACAGACGCAGACACTATTTGAGAATCGGTGCTATGAGGTGGGGGTGTAAATTTCAGCAGGCAGGCTGGTCTCACTCAAACAGCTCCCCTTCCTTCTCTCTCCCTGGATGTGGACTCAGAGCGTTCTGGTTTGTTCAGAGCATGTGGATGGATCCTAAACCTTGGCAGTGTCACCTGTGGGTGTGTACCCTGAGGAGCTCTCCCTGGTCCAAGAGGAGGTGTGGATGTGGATGCCTATTGCCATGTTGTGTTCGGAGGCAGGGAGGTGGTGTCCATTTAGGTGGCCACTTAGGGAACTGCATAAACAGAGCTGATATTCTTCTGCTTCACCACGAAACCACTGGGTAAAGGGGATTCACATTAGCATTTTGACCAGCTCTCACGTTGTGCAAAGAGGAAGAAACAGAATGAGGTCTGGGGTCAAAGCACTACTCGTGTCAAAGATGCACACCTATGCCATTATACCTACGGTCGTATATGTCATTCAAGGATAGTCCTATCTCAGTAAAGACATGGTGAAGCATCGGTGAAGAGGGGGCAATGTGGCGGAGAGCTCTGACCTTAGATGTGACGTCTGTTTGACACTTACTCTGTTCTGCTCTGTGTGCAAATGCTGAGCTCCTTTACTAAGTTCACGTCTAATTGTGAAGGTCACTGTTCCGGTTGAATTCTTTCCCTACCCCCCCCCCCCCCCCCCCGCCCCATAACAAAAGCTTTTTAAAGGCTTCATCTTGTGGTGCCCAGAATGTGCCTTTATTTAGAAATAGGATTTTGCAGATGTAATAACTTGAGATGAGGTTATCCTGGAGGGGAGGGTGCACCCCTTACCCAGGATGACTGGTGTCCTTAAAAGCACTTCTTCATGGAAAGACAGAGACTCCAGGAGACATACCAGGTGAAGATGGAGGAAGAGCCTGGGGTGAGGCGGCTGCAAGCTAGCAAATGGCCGAGATTTCCAGCAACCACCAGAAGCCAGGAAGAGGCAAGGGAGGAGCCCCCTAATATCTTGATTTCGGAACTCTGGTCTCCAGAACTGTGAGACAGTACATTTCTGTGGTTTGAAGCACTTCGTTTGGGGCACTTGTTACAGCAGCTGGGAGAAACTATACAGTCACTTAACACCTTTCAACTTGTTTTCTTATTTGTCAAATGATAGTAAAAAGAATATTGACCCTTGGATGAGTGTCAAGGAGATGAAACATGATGAGAAAACCCAGGGGGTGACACGGGTTGTAAGCTTGCCCTCCATGCCAGCTACTGATTAAGAGGATCACCACCCTAAGGGTGTGGATGGATCACTCCAAGTCCTCCCTAGCTACAGGAAACTCAGTGCACTCAGTGTACAGAGATGTGAAAATGGACTCATTCAAAGCCCTGTATAACTGGCTCTGTGACTTTTAGCAGGTTAATTCACCTCTCTGAGCCTTTGCTCATCTGCAAAGGAGTAATAAACCTCATAAGGTGTTTGTAAGCTGCTTAGTTGAATTAAGGCACGTAACGTGATTAGCATGGTGCCCGCTATGATAAGCTCTCCATAAATGTTATTTGTTGCTAATAGTGGGCCATTGCTGTACATGGAATGTGGTGTTGGGCGTTAGCTATGAGGGGGGACTAAGTTTATGGAGTGCAGACACATTACATATATTCGTCATTAAATCCTCTCTACAGCTCTGCAAGGTGGGTGATACTGCTAATTACACAGCTATTGTGAGGAACGTGTGGACTGTTTTGCATGAAGTCCTTATGTAATCTGTAATTGCAGCGATCTTTTTAACTTACTGATGTCTTTCTCTCCCTCCCACCTCTAACGAGCCGGCAGCTCCGTGGAGCGAGGGGCCTTGTCCTCATAAGCATAGTGCTCAGAACACAGCAGGTGCCGGTCATTGTGTTTGGAATGAACAGATTTAAATTCTGTCTCCTTTCAGGGCCCTTGCAGATGTCATGAGGCCACAGGGCCACTGCAACACTGACCACATGGAGAGGGACCTCAACATTGTGGTTCATGTCCAGCATTATGAAAACATGGATACCAGAGCGCCCATAAATAATCTTCGTAAGTATAGCTGTGCGGTCCGTTTCCAGCCCCACTTGGTGACCCAGGCGGTGGTCACGTGTCCAGATTTCATGGGGTGCATTTGGGTTCAGTAAGAGCTTTCCTGTTTGTTGACTAGTTAGAAGTTTTCTCTCATCTCTTCGGGATGAAGCTAGCTAGCTGTGTTTGGCATCATCAGATTTCACTTGGTTGGTGTCTCTGTTAAAGAATGATCCATTTGGTTGTTTTCTTATGGTTAGTTCTTCCGCTAACTAATGGCCCTCTGGGTTGGTTCATCATAGGTATTTAATTAACCAAATGGGTTACTTGGTTGTTTCATTTTAAATAGTTGATCTATTTGGCAAAAACCCATTTTATTTGTTCATCTTGAGTGGGAAATCGGTTAACCAATGGTCCATGTGCTTATTTATCTGCTTCTTGAGGTGGAATGGTTGTGACCTTTAGGCTCATGCTGTTTTCAATGAACAGACGGTAGTTCAGAAGAGTTTGATCTCTTTTTCATTAAAGTGGAGTTTCATAAAAATAATCCCAGACTACTCTGTGTGCGTCGGCATGTGTGCACATACACGTGTGTTTGTGTGTGGGGTGGTGAGTTGTGGTTATGTTGGTTTGGGGTACATATTCCTTGCAATTATGTTTTCAGGCTACCCCACATTAATGTGGAGGGCTTGGTTCAAAATAACACAAGCCAGACTGTGTAAAGGATGCATTTAGTTGTGGCCAGAGGTTCTTAAAAACACGGCACATTTTATAGTCCTGGTTGCCTTGGCTGAGGCCCCATTACAAGAGTTGCGCTGGCATTTTATTTGCTGAATCATCGTTTTCAACTGTTAGGCCACAAATTTTTATGCTTGATGGGTAGAGGAATAAATCTGCGGTATTTGACACAGGTGATGTGGATTCTCCGGTCCTGCCTTGTGATAATTTTTCACAGCCTTGGAAATGTTGCCACATATTTATCAAGTCAATGTTTACATGGTTTGGAAATGGGCCACCAAACAGAATGTGTTAGGTTTCAATGTATTCAATGATTTGGCATTATTTATTTATGAATTAGGCCATAGAATGGCATGAGGAATGGCCACATTTTAGAGCGAAATACATCAGCGATTGGAAGTTTTATGACCAAATCTCTCAGCCCTGAAGGATGTGGTAAATTGGACCAACTCTGTAATGGCAGTTGCTGAGTCCCGTTCAGGCTCTGATGGAAATGAGCACATTCCCTTTCAGATGTCACTGGGAAATATGCGGAACCTCCTTGTGTGTGGGTTCCTGACATTACATGTGAGAGAACTTGATCATAGAGTAGACAAAGGTGAGATGGTGTTGAGTCCGTGGCTACACAAGGGGACTGCTAGTAAGTTTTTCATGTGAAGTTATAAGTTTCAAGATGATTTTTGAATCAACACTCAGATGGGATAACAAACTCATTTCATCATTGCATCAGGCCAAAGGGCAAGGTATATTAATGAATTTTGTTTAAATGAGGGATTTCTGTTTAAAGTTGTACCGAAAACAATTTACTGCTCAGAGATGGGTGTCCAGGCACTGAAGAATTTAGAAGTTTCTTGTGACGGACTAACTTGGTTTATTTATGATTCTTGCTTTTGGCCTACATCTGAGCCCCAGTAATCAGAGATATGTATACCAATTTAAAAATGTGATATTCTACTGGTAGACGTATGCTAGAGCATTCCTGGTGAACTACAGAAGAGAATTCTAGGTGTACATAAACACTTACTGCATTCTTACAAGATGTTAATTTCCTATATTGCAGCTTGGTTGATCCAGTCCTTATTTCCTAGAATTTTGGGGAATATCTGGAAAGATAAGAAGCCTATAGCTCCTCCACAGATTTACATTAATCAGTTTAATTTTGTTTAAAAATTTTTTTTTAATTTATTTCTTTTTGAGAGAGAGAACAGACAGGGGAGAGCCAGAGAGAGAGCTAGAGAGAGAATCCCTAGCAGGCTCCACACTGCCAGCATGGAGCCCAATGCAGGTCTCGGACTCACAAACTGAGATCATAACCTGAGCCAACACCAGTAGTCATACGCTTAACCAACTGAGCCACCCGGGAGCCCCTTAATCAGTTTAATTTTTATAATTACTTTAGTAGTTGGTAGTAAAGATAGTCTTCCTAGTAGTGATTTGATCGTTTTATTGATTCCCAAGAGCTATTTGCATATTGTAGATACAGGGGAAATTTACATGTTCAGGAGAGGGAATGGTTTGGGGAGTTTGTTGAGAGGATAGGCCTAAATGATTGAACTGTATCAGTTATTAGGGGTTTGAGAGGTCAGGCAGTCACCAGAGCCCATTTTGACCTATAGAGAACTAGAGAGAAGGAATCCATTCCCGCTGAGAAGTTAGACCAGTTCTTAGTGCCAGAATTAGAATGCACCTATTGAACCCTTCTCTGGACATTGTGAGCAGCAAAGATTCACCATTACAAAAAATGGAGGGAAAGATGCATCTGTTTGTGATATACGAAGAGGGGGCACATCATGCCATTGTTGGAGTATTCTTCATTAAACATTCACGTTACCACATTTGGCTGGGAATTCGATAACCCAAACTTGAATGTCATTTTCATCTCTATTCAGTGATCCATTCAACATAACTTTCAGAGAATACTTATCTCCATCTATTTCTCTTTCCTCGTCTTGTTAAAAATGTTTATTTTTGAGATAGAGAGCGTGTGTATGAGCAGGGGAGGGACGGAGAGAGAGGAGACACAGAATCTGCAGCAGGCTCCAGGCTCTGAGCTGACAGCACAGAGCCCGATGCAGATCTCAAGACCACAAACCAGGAGATCATGACCTGAGCTGGAGTCAGATGCTTAACCACCTGAGCCACCCAGGCGCCCCTCTTTCCTCATCTTAATACTAATGCTAGACCCCTTTCTGATCTCTCCATTATGCTTTCGTCAAGCTAAGAGAATCAAAAGTCTGCAGAAATCTGGGTATTTAGAAGGAAGGGAGCGGATAAGGACTAGGGTAAAGGCCAATTGTTGGGGGGGGTGCGGGGAGAGAAAGCTTCAATGTGGGGAAGTATTGTCAACTTCCTTTATAAATTTTCTGGGTTGATTTTTCCTGTGAGATGCAAGTCTTGCCTTTTTATCTGAAGATAAATTTTTCTTCAGCTGATGCTGTTCATGTTCTTTCCAGGCATTCAGTGATATTGCCTAAAAATATTTAGTCTGATAATCAAAAGGGCCTCGACCTCTTTGATGAACAGGATGTAGATTCAGATGAGATAGTGATTTTTCACAAATGCTCCTCGGCTTCTGTATAATTATAGTTTCCTTTTGAAGGCACATTTTGTCCTCAAGTGCTATGAAAGTGCTCCTTTCTCCCCCACCCCAGCCTCCCAGCCTGCCAGGGACACTCCCCTGCTTTTCGGGAGTGCAGAGTAAATGTAGGCTCCCTTTGGTCTTAAGGATGGGAGATGTGAGGGGCTCCTGGGTGGCTCAGTCAGTTAAGCCTCTGACTTCGGTTCAGGTCACGATCTCGTGGTTCATGAGTTCGAGCTCCACATCGGGCTCTGTGCTGACAGCTCGGAGCCTGAAGCCTGCTTCACATTCTGTGTCTCCCTCTCTCTCTCTCTCTCTCTCTGCCCCTCCCCTGCTCATGCTCTGTCTCTATCTCTCAAAATAAACATTAAAAAAAAGTGATGGGGAGTTGTGAGTGAAGACCGTGGATACAAGGAGAGAGCCCAGATTGACGTTTCTCAGCTCATTTGTGTTAACAGCACACTTTAAAAAATATATACATATGTATAATTTTAATTTTGAAATAATTTTATATTTACAGAGAAGGTGCAGAGATAACAGCAAGAGTTCTATATACTCCTCACCCACTTCTCCCTAATGTTAACATCTTTCATTACTGTGCTACACCTGTCAAAACGAAGACATCAACATTAGTACATTATTTTTAGCTAAAGTGTGGATAGTGTGTGGATTTCACTAGTTCCTCTTCTTATGCCCCTCTTCTGTTCCAGGATCCACTCGAGGATACTACATTGTATTTCGTACGGCCAGCTTGATGGTAGAATTTTGGTTGTGCAGTATTGTTTAATGATGTGGTAAAGATTGTAAACAACACTAAATAAGTCAGCAGCAATTACAAAGCCTTTATTGCCACAGTAGAAGAAGTGTCTTCCAGGGTCTATAAAAGCATCCACTTAAAGTCATTCACCTGGTCAGTGTTGGAATAGGACTCGTTGATGTCTTGACTGTGCTTTCACATAGGCTCATGGGACAGAGTCCCCTCTGAGTGTTCCACCCAAACATGCAACCCCTCTTTGGAATTGGGTTGATGTTACAGCGTTCACTTAGCAGGTGAGATCTCAGGCCAAATAGTAGAGACATGCTGGCTGGATGTTTCCAGACACAGAATCCATCAGAAAGACCAGGCTCCCTTTCTACCCTCAGCTCTCCCCTGACCACCTCCTTATCCCCCACCCCCACCCGAGGACCCTTTCCCTGTGGATTTACAAGGAGCCAGATGAAAAGCAGATCCATGATTTAGCTTCTGAAGATGTTGTACAGCTCATATCTAGGGCCACATGGATTTCCATTCACTTCCCGTATTTACCAAGACACCCAAATGTCCTACGCTTGATTTTGGAGACCCTGGCAGGGATATCCCCAAATATCTTTTAAAAATTGGGGGAATTTTTCCTAATCAGGGCAGGTGTATAAGAGTAAAAAATATGTAAGATAGTGAAATATTAACAGTAACTTATATAGGCAGCATTCTACCCTCGCCCCCACTGAATGTTCAAAACCTTATTAGTTTGGTATTGTTTTTTCCACTGTCCTAAAGGTGGAGAAAGTGGAGCTCAGAGAGGTGAAATGGCTTATCCAAAGTTCATACAGCGACTAAATGGTGGAGCTGGGATTTAAACTGGGTCAGTCAGACCCCAAGTTCTGTGTTTTAACCACTACACTATGTGACCTCTCCTTTGGGTACAGGTACTTGCAGAAGGGGGATGTCTTCCCCCCTCGGAATTGAAGTGGTTGAAGGATATGTGAAGTGAACCCAAAGATCCATTGGCACTGTAGGAAAGAGAGCTATTTCCAAAACACCCTCCGATGTAGGTCTGGTGAGGGCTCCTTCCTTAGGAGGAACAGTAACTAACATTTACTGAGCACTTGCTATGTGCCCGTCATTGTGTGTTAAAGCTCTGGATGCATTCACTCATTTTGTACCGAAAACAACTCTCCACCAGCATTGCTCATCCCTGCCCCAGGGCCTTTGGACTTTCCTTGCTCCCTGCCTGCAGAACCCCACCCCCAGGCCTCTCCCTTTTCACATCGTACGCTCAAAGCTGCCTTATTGGAGCTTGTCTCCCTTTGGCCCCCAAGTTACCTACTGTTCTTCATTCCCCATTATTTTCTCCATGACTTTTATTCCTTCTGAAATTGTTTTCCTCCTTATTTATGCCTCTCCCACTACAATGTAGTGGGAGCTACACGAGAGCACGTGCTTTGTATTGTCACAATGGCACCCCATACCATGGGATCTGGGCTGGCTCATGGCAGCAGACCCATCCATTTTTGTCCAGTGAATGAGAAAGCCTATGGAGGGGGTGTCATATCATTATTCCTGTCTCCTGGCGGAGAAAACAGATTCATAGAAACTAAGGAACTCCCCTAACATGATGACTGAGATTTACTTTAAAAATTGCCAGGAAGATATAAAATTGTGGAGGATGGCAGGTGAAACAGAAGTGGGGAAATTTTATTATTGCATATATTACTACTACTACTACTAATCATTATTATTATTATTTGGTGGCCAAAAACATAGGAGTCCATTCTTTCCTTGTGTGTATTTGAAAATATCCACAGTAAAATTAAAAGCGAAAGAGCTTGTCCATCTTGTCATAGTTAATAGATAGAGAAACCAGGATTCACCCCCAGGTCTGTCTGACTACACAGCCTGAACTTTGCTAGATGCACGTCAGGTATCTTCTGGTGAATATCCAGGCTCAGGAAGGGTAGGATTCAGGGCTACTGTCAGGACTTTATTAGGTGGAGTGAGTAAAGCATCACTTTTGTCTTACCTGCTGGGTCTTTTAGTTCATATTATTCAGAGATAGGAAGCGGGACTAGCTTCTGAGCAGCCAGTGGCCTGGCTTCCCCTGGACCAGCTGTCTGACCCCAGTTCAGTCAGCTGAGTCGGGTGGAGAGTATCTCAGCCCCTCTTATGGTGGTGGTAGAGCCGGTTCTCCAAGGCCATGCCTGAGAAGGGGGGTGGATGTTTCTGTTTTAAGCTTTGTCGGGGTGGGGGCAGGGGTTGTGTTTGTTTTATTCACCCGAGTATCTCCAGTGAAATTACACAGTGTTCAGTAGGTATTTGTTGAATGAATGAACACAGGGATGGACGGATGAATCTCTAGCCAGTGGAACCCATTAGCAGGACCCGTGGGATTTTGAGTTTTGAGGGAACTTGGCTAATTCCCACTCTTATGAGGCTCTAACTCTTTTCAATGAAGCCATGGCTACCAACACTCTTGTTTCTGAAATGTGAGCCTTCTTTCCCACAATGGGGCTTACGAAAACTGTTCCATTGGAAGATCTCTGACTGTTATGGTTTTGGCATGTGGGTAAGTGATGAAGTCAGAGTTTGGGGCTGGATCTGTAGTGGGTTAACTAAACACATTTGTAGGCTCAGTGCAACGGCTTGATTCACTTTTGTGTAGTTTTAGATCAAGAGTTCTGGTTTTCTCCTGAAGTGTTTGGAGTTACAGAAGGGTCTCTCGCATGTAGTTGATGCCCACTAAACATGTCCACTATGTCTTTGAGATAGTGCAGTGAGGCAGTGGGGGATATGGGCTTGGGAGGTAGATGTAACTGGGTGTCTGCTCTGTCGCTTCTTGGCGATGTAATCTTGGGAAACTTAATTTCATTTTCTGAAACTTGGTTTCCCATTCTATAAAAGGAACAAAATACAAGATCGTTTCGGAGGATTAAATGCATTAACGCCTATAAGTGAACTTAGCATAGTGGCCAGTAACCTAAACATTAGCCGTTACTCTTCTCATTTGTGGAACGAGTGACCATTTGTGCTAATGTGGTCCATCAGCAAGGGGGCGATGATACACACCAGCATGAATTCATCGCACAGTTGATATTTCAAAGTGAAAATGTTTGCCCTCTTTGTGTATCAGTTGGTGACACAGTCTGTGTGTTGTGTGTGTGTATGTGTGTGTGTGTTACTACTAGTGTTTCTGATGCCAATGAGAACTGAAAAATCTGTCAATTTCTTCCCAAGGAAATAGTTCTGATGGAGCAGCTGTCCTATTCTTCGCCATTTGTTCCTGTCTTATGTTTTTCTTCTATTCCCGTTGAAACACATGAGCTTTTGTTCTGTTAGGAATATTGGTTTTAATATTTTATTTACAGTGACAAACCAGGCCCGTAGGAATCGGTATGGTCTCAAACTCCTTGTATTTTCACCCAGAAAATGAGATTGTGTACTCATGAGGGTGTGTATGTGTGTGTGCAAGCAACAGAGAAACAGAGCCCTTAAAGGAAAAAAAACAAACAATAAAAACCCAAACCCCACCACTTTCTGTAAGCCATCGCCTGGGCTCTTTTCAAAAATTGCTACTAATGCTGGCCACATGGTATTGCCTAATTAGATTTGAATTGCTTTTCCAAAGTGCTTCAAACCAGCTGTAGGACTGTTTGTAAAGAAAGCCTAAGTGCCCATCACAGTGTCTGGTTTGGTTTAAAAGATGCCAAGTTCTGCTCCTTCCATTCTCGGAGAAGCCTATTCTCAGACACAGTTTCTTTGGGAGAGAGTTTCTATTTATATATCAGGATTAAATGATGCAGCATGCCTACTATGTTTTTGACACCTAGTGTGGATATATAAACAGATATATAAACAGAATAATGTTTGTTCTGCCCCTATCACATGCACGCATTTTACTTCTTACTCTAACCCCATGAAATAACGGAAAAAGATATTGTACCCACATATTATAGATGAGAAAACTATGGCTCAGAGGGTTTAAGTAGTCTGCCCAAGGCCACAGAAATATTTGGTAAGGAGTTCAGACCCTATATGTGGGTTCAAACATGAACCCATCTCTGTCTGGCTTTAAGCTTTGTACTCTATTCAGTAACCTTTCTTGTGCTTTCCCCAATGACCTATACTGGTTGATGTTCCAAATTATGTCTCTTCTTCTCTTTCTTCTCCTCATTTATTGGTTTTTGCTAACAATCACTGTATTAGACTACACTAATCTTTGAAAGTGGACCAATCAAGATAAAGTCACCATTTCTGTTTTGGAGGACTCAGATTTTAGCCAATTTGTCTGATTTCTTGTCATTTAGTATTTCCATTGAATCAATCAATATTTAGCTGATACTTATTAAAATCCTGCTATGAGCCAGGCAGTGTGCTAGGAATTGGAGGTATACAGATGAATGAAACAAAAAATAGGAACTGTCTTCTTGCAGTTTATGAGACCGTGGAGTAAACAGATAATTGTAGAGAAGCACGATAGGCATGAGGGCAGGATGCTCGGAGTACATGCATGCAGGAGAGCCCCTTGAAACACTTGTGGCCACAGAGGAATGAAGAAATTAGGACATTTTCCTGAGAAATTGATATTTTGTTCTGAGAGAAATATGCCCTAACAACTTCCCAAGAATCATAGTGAAAGAAAGCAGAAAAATTTCATGTACTGATGTTCCTCACCTTTGATTGAGAGGAGATCTATCAGTCTTAGAATATAGGTCTTTCTTGCAGGTTTGATTAGCTTTATACAAATCGTCTAATGGGAGAAGGGGAT
The DNA here is from genome assembly GCF_003009895.1 of Hyaena hyaena. Classification (NCBI taxonomy): domain Eukaryota; kingdom Metazoa; phylum Chordata; class Mammalia; order Carnivora; family Hyaenidae; genus Hyaena; species Hyaena hyaena. The sequence goes on along the minus strand of NW_024080709.1, from coordinate 2,713,222 downwards.
TTTGTTTGGTTAAGGTCACACTGCTTTTGGTAGAAAAATGAAAATGCCGTATCTGGCATGGAAGGACCAAAATTGCAGTATTAGATATCAGAAGTTGAGTACAGATTCTTTTCAAAGTACTGTTTTCAGTTCAATCAGCTCACTGTTCTTCAAGATTAGTGTTGAATTTTTTCTTCATTTAAAAATAACAGCCAATATAAAATTAAGCAACATAGTTTAATACCATAATACATATATTAAAATAATTTATAATAAGGTTTTAGGAAGCTGCCTGAAAACCCCAATAAGAATTTTCAATAAAGTTAATTACAAGTTGAAAGGGAAACCCCATCACATTATTCTGAGAATGCAGTTAATGAAACAAAGTGTAATCATAATCTGAATATTTTATTCAATGGAGACTTAAACTCATTAATTTAGGTATTAGGCCAGGAGTTGTGCACTCACATGAAGACTGCCATGCTCAAAGCAAAGACTATACTGTGTTCTACTACTCATTTCAATCCAGCCCTTTGTCCCCCAAGATGGGCCCCTACATTTGGGGCTCTCTCCATGGTGCTGAGTCACTCCCTGATGCAATTATATGGTTCAGATCACCCAACCAGAAAAGTTTATCTCCTAGAATGCTGGAGCTTGAGAGAACTTCAGGAATCATTCTTGCCTTTGGTTTACCACACTACTGGTTTCAAAGATGATTAAAAATTTTAAAGAAATTGAAGAACTGGGAGAGCAACATCATATACTAACTACCACTTTTGCCAAGAAAGGAAATTTTGTAAAAGTAACTATAAAATACTATCAGCATCACTTCACAAATGATATGGGCATTTTTAACACCAAACATGTAGGTAAGAAATACTTCTCAAAATAAAATACAATTCCTGAATCAAATGAAGTATTAGTTTTATGAAAAATGCATTCCATTGTCCTTATTCTCTCTCTGTCTGTCTGTCTCTTTCTCTCTGCCTCCAATAAGTTGAGAATGAGAGCATGGATTTGCAGTTTGGGGAATAATTGATTATTCCTTAAGTGGTTTGCTCACTGAATCAGTCTTTATTGAATAAATACTGGGACTTTGTGCTAGGGATACAGAGATTGGCTGTGTGTTTGTGTGTGTGTGTGTGTGTGTGTGTGTGTGTGTATGTAAGTATGCATATATATGCATATACCACTGCATAGAGATTATACTCAGTCCATTCTTTGCCTTTTACAAATAATGAAACTGAGGAACAGGAAAATATATGGGTTTTCCTAAAGTTATACAATGAAACTTATCAGATTAATATTGTCTTAAAAATATTATTGAATATTTAGGACACAATAAGTGATCACAAATAGATATTTATTTGTCACGTCTCTGAAATGGACTTAAAGATGTGAAGGATAGGATTAGATGATAACTATTTTTACAGTACTAGTTTAGTTTGATGCCTTACCTCTAATTCAAAGGAACTCTTTGAAATATTCAGATGTTCTTTTTATTTTTTTTTAATGTTTTTTTATTTATTTCTAGGAGAGAGAGAGAGAGACACAGCGTGAGGAGGGGAGGGTCAGAGAGAGAGGGAGTCACAGACTGAAACAGGCTCCAGGCTCTGAGCTGGCAGTCAGCACAGAGCCCGACGCGGGGCTCGAACCCATGAACTGCGAGATCATGACCTAAGCGAAAGTCGGACGCTTAACCGACTAAGCCACCCAGGCGCCCCTGAAATATTCAGATGTTCTTATCATTTTTATCAAAATATTGACTTGTCAAAAGCCCATAAATTGGAAGTTGTATAAGGGCAGCATGTGGTATTTGACTTCGTTTATTGAGCAGTCACAAGGAATGAAGGAAGCGCCTCATTCTTCAGAAGCATTACTTAAAAAATTTCAGCACGTGTATTCAAAGTCAAAGAAGGTCATCAAACAATTCTTTGATAATAGTCAACAAAGACATTGCACAAACATGCTTTAAAAAATTGTTCCTTGTGAACATTTTTGTTCTCTAATCAGCTTAGAGGTGGCTAGGTTCAGACTCTGGTATGTTTCTTTAAAACATGCATTTATTGTTTGTTTGTTTTACCTATGACTGTTACATACATACATATAATTATAGAAATTTTCATATAATGTACTGACAATTCTTGCTACTGTCCTTAATAACTCCTTTATAGATAAAACCGTGATCTTAAGTCATATAATTATCAATTCTATGTAAACTAGAATATTCATTTTATTTCAACATGTATGTACCATGTATGATACACATTCTTAAATTTCATCTACTTTGTTCATTGTTCCGTCTTCAGTGCCTGTAGTGGGGTCTGCCACATAGTGTGTGCTCAGTGCATAATGCTAGATGAGTGAATGAATTTATAGAATCTTGGCACTAGAAGGAAATTCAGAGATTAGTTAGCTGGTCACCTTAATTTAATTGCAGTACTGAATAATCATCTATACATTTTACCTGCCTAAAATTGCCTCATTTTTGGGCAACAATACCCTGATTTTTCTTTTGGGGGAACCATTTCTCATCTACATTTCTTTTCTTTTTTAATGTGTACCTATTTTGAAAGAGAGAGAGAGAGAGCATGTACACATGTGTGCAGGGAAGTGGGGAAAGCAGCAGAAGAGAAAGAGAGAGAGAAAGAGAGAGAGAGAATGAATCCCAAGCAGTCTCCATACTACCAGTGCAGAGCCTAATGAGGGGGTTGATCCCCCAAACAGAGAGATCATGACCTGAGCCCAAATCAAGAGGTGGATGCTTAACCAACTGAGCCACCCAGGCACCCCGCCATTTTTATTTTCGTCATAGCTCATTACCTAAAATTATCTCATTTACTTGTTTTCTTTGTGTCTTCCACACCAAAGTGTCGCTTCTTGATATCAGGGACCTTGTCTGTCTTGTTCCCCACGTGTATTCCCAGTGTCTAGCATAGCGCCTGGCACATGGTAGGTGCTCTATAAAAATTATTCAAACGAATGCTGTCAAAATACAAGACTGGGCACATTTTCAAGTGCTTGTTACTATTACTACTTCTTTGTCAGTTCATCAGGGTTTTATTTCTTGTGGACTCAATCTCCAGTGTTGTTATCAGTTTAGCAGATGCCAACTTACATGCCAAGAGAAGTTGCATACGTTTAAAAGATCATGAATAGATATTCCAGCATTGCCTGGAAATTGTGAGATGTCACACAAAGAGAGTGCTTTCAGAATCCAGTCACCGATTTAATCACAATTGATTCTTTTCATTAGCATCCCCCCCCCCCCATTTTGTTTCTTTCAACTTCTTTGGGTCATAGATGGCTGTGTAATGTCCTAGCCTTGCTGACTCTCAATTTCATCAGTGTGAAAGCAAACTCAGGCAGGAGTTGGGTGTGTTTAATAGTCATGCAATCGCTATGGTGTGTTGATATGGATAATAAAAAAAAAAGACTTTGGTGGTGCAGAGTAACCTTAATCATCTCCTGCCTAGGATCACATTATTAATTTAAGTGTATTGCCAAGCAGAGTATTTTATCTCCAGCAGCTATGTTCCACATTTAATTATTGTATTTAAAAGGAAGTCTTAACAGCCCAGAGGGAGGAGGTGGTGGGTACAAGGGGAAAAAAATCACAACAGACCCACAGATTCATTTCATATCGTGTAATTGGGCAATCATCCAATGGCATGCCCTAAGCCCTGGCTTGTCTGTGGTTACAATCAAGTATTTACCCACCCTTTGAGTCCCCAAATGCCCCAAATATGCCACCAGATCTTATAATCCTCACCTCTGGAGCAAAACCAGGTCAAGCTAAGAAAAGCCCTTAAGAACAAAAGATGCAGCCTTAGGATTTTCCATCACGAACTCCCTGAGCATCTCCTGCTGCCCAGGATACTTTTTAGTAACTGTATGGAGAGGAAATGGGATAGAATGTGTTATGTGGATAGAGGAGCTGGAGGGAGGAAGTTGTTTTTCTTATCCCCTTTTCTTGGTTTTGTCTTTGTGACTTACTGTGTTTGCTTCAGGAAGGTTTCTGTTCATGCCAGCCCATCTTATTAAATCATCACTGTTTGCGAAACACCCTATGAGGCTTTCTTGGGGGCAAAATAATAGCACCAAAAGTATTTATTGGATACCAATTGAGTGCCGGATATTTCAGATCTATTATCTCATTTAATTCTCTTACCAAAGAGAAAGTGGGTAGGATTATCTGTATCTGACAGAGTAACCAGGCATGGATTATCCTCTGCTACATGGATTCAAGAACAGTGTGGTCTGACTGCAAAGCCGGGGCTCGCTCTTCCACCCAGAATAGGCACCCCTAGGGTTCCTTTTGGGCGCTACCCCTCATGACCTCTAGTGTCTGCCTGAAGCAGAGTGTTGCAAGGGTCTTTGAGGCTACGTTCAAGCTTGGTGGGCATGAGTGGTAAGATTGAGTCACCGGGTCTGCTGTTTGTGTGCTATTTATGTGTACCCCTATTTCTGCAACACTCGATAAAAGCCCCTCCAAAGACTAATGGTTTTGTAAATGAGGGAAGATAAACATAATATAAAATGAGGGAATATAAACCAAATTGATGGATTGGAGGATTGGAAATGTCTCAAGTACATAATGCCTAACGTGTGGCATTTGAATGTACAGCAGCTGATTAAGAATATCTTTGTTGAACGAATGAATGAATACATGACTGGATAGGTTGAGGCACTTGACATCTTCCTGTTCTCTTAGGTTCTCAAGCTATTTATATGTATCAAGTCATACCACCATCAAACAGTGTATCAGAACTGCATTACTTTTAGTTTCCTATAGGCATGCCAATTCAAGACTGTATTCATAGTACATCCTTGGTTTTGTTTTCGTTCTTTAAATCATGGTTGATGTAACGAAGGGGAACATGAAGGATGCATATGCCTTCCTGTCAATGTGCTGTTGAAAATGGGGCCTTGTCTATTGTTCAATCCTTTCTATAGAGAATGACTTCTGTATTACACATTCATTCAACAGACCTTTGTCTTGCATTATCTTGTTTAAACACTGTGCTAATGGAGCCAAAAACAAGCCACATCTCTGACCTTTGGTGTCTACAAGTAAGTGATGGGAAACTGTTCTTAATATTCAGTAGATAAAAGTAAGAATTCTTATTTGTGATATGTATAGGATGAAACAAGGTAGGTGATGGGGTAAGGGATGACAAAGCTGGCATCACCAAGGAGGTGACAATTCAAGTGAGGCCTAAGGATGAATGAGAAGGAATCATCCAAATGAAGAGTGGGGGAAAGTGGTATTTTTGGCAGAAAAACAGAATGTGCAAAGGCCCTGAGGCAGGAAAATCCTTCACCATGCCTGCAGAAATAAGGAAGCCTCCTAGGGTGAGTGTCTGGTGAGGGAAGGAAAGGAGTTATCAAAGTAAATGTGGAGAAAGGCTATTCAGAAATGAGAAGAAACAAAGTGAGATACTAAGTATAAACTGTCTCTACAATTAAAGAATTTTTTTAAATATTTATTTTTGAGAGAGAGAGAGAGAGACAGATTGTTGAGTGTGGGAGGGGCAGAGAGCAAGGGAGACACAGACTCTGAGGCAGGCTCCAGGCTCCAATCTATCAGTAAAGAGCCTGACGCAGGGCTTGAACTCACGAACCATGAGATCATGACCTGAGCCAAAGTCAGATGCTTAATTGACTGAGCCACCCAGTTGCCTCATAAACTGTCACTGCAGCTTTTGAGAGCCTACTGTTACTAGACATTGTGTTACCTGCTTTACATCTATATTATAGTCTCTCATTGGTTGATCTGTGCTTTTTTAATTTAAAAAATTTTGTTAATGTTTATTTGTTTTGAAAGAGTGAGAGAAAGAGCACAAGTGGGGGAGGGGCAGAGAGAGAGGAAGAGACAGAATCTGGAGCAGACTCCAGGCTCCGAGCCATCAGCAAAGAGCCCAACGCTGGGCTCAAACCCACAAACCTTGAGATCATGACCTCGGGTGAGTCAGACGCTTAACTGACTGAGCCACCCAGGTGCCCTTGATCTGTCCTTCTAATAGTGCTTCCCAGGAGGTGTTCCACTGAACACTAGTCCGCCGAGATGTTCTACAAAATGAGAGATTCTTGGCCGAATAAATTTGGGAATACCTCCATGCTCTCTTGCTTCTTGGAGATTTTCAAAAACATAGTAACACATTAAAGACTCTGAGAATACATGCAATGAAACCATTTACAATGGCATTCATGTCAATGTTTTTGAAGCCGATAGATCTAGAAGAAACATCTTTTCGTGTGATAGTTATGGATATGTAGAGGAAGTAACATCTGGAGAACTAACTTTGAAGAGCGCTGCTGGATGAATGTGAACTTAATCACCTTCTTTGGTGGTAAGCTCATTATATCCCAAGGCGATCCATTTTGTTTTCAGGCAGGCCTCCTTGATGGGAGCCACCACTGCAGCCCAGGAGTCCTCCTTCCCATCGTGCACCGAAGTGTTTGGAGGGTTGCTAGGAAACGGGATGCTTGAGCAGTTGAGATCTGAATATAACAGTTCTCTAAGTTTCCATGGTTGGAGGAGGGGCAGGCCAGTCCACTGCCACGTTTTCTTACCTTACTATGGAGGAGAGTCAGGCAGAAGTGCCTCTAAGCTGTGCGGATTCAATTCTGTGATCTCAGGTCAGGGATGGGGAGAAGTGAATGGGAAAGGGGAGCCAGAGAGAGAGGGAGCGTGAGCCAGAGAGAGGGCGACATAAATAATGTCGGTATTTCTGGTCATCATTCCACACAATGAGCATATGCTGAAAGGAGACGGGAGACGGAGTCTGCTTTTGCCTCAGACAGACTCACTTCCCACGAGCTTCTCCTGAGTGTGATTCTAGCATTTAAAGATATGCATTTTTCATAGAACTTGGCCCCTAAACACAAGCCAGTGACTTCATCTGGTGCTCAATCCGAGAAACAGTCATGGTGGGTAATGCCGGCGGATCGTGATTTTAGCTGCTCCCTGGTGCTTCAGACCCCTGCACAAGAAGGACTCCAGTATCTAGTTCTGTGCAGCCCCTACTTGGTGCCCACAGCTGATGCCGTGTCACTGCCTATCTGCTGGCCTGCCCACCCCTTGGAACAGTGTGGGCCGGCTAGAAAGTAGTGGGGCTCCTTTATTTGCTCCATACCCCCTAAAGATGTCTCTTCTGGGGTCACTATTATAACCTGGAACAGAAAATACAGCCGGATACCCTCATACAGTTAGTAGGTCCTCCTGTGAACCATGCTCCCCCCGCCCCACTGCCCTTGCCTTGCATATTTCTTGGGAATTTTCAGGTGGTTTGTGTCACTGGGGATTTCCCAGAAGGACAGCTTCCCTAGGTCTCTGGGGCAGTGTCCTCTGCCCATTTATATAGCGTGCATTTTATTCTATGTATGTATTTTTTTATTTTTTTTTAAATTTTAGAGAGAAAGCGAGCGAGCACGAGCAGGGGAGAGGGGCGAGGGAGGAGAGAGAATCTCAAGTGTTGGGCTCCATCTCACAAACCGTGAGATCACAACCTGAACCACAATCAAGACTCAGATGCTAAGCCGGCTGCGCCACGCAGGTGCCCGTACTTAGAATGTATTTTAAATACAAACGTATTTAACTATCTGAATAGGGGTCAATATGTATATGGAGAAAGAAAGTCAAGCAGTAAAAAGGGTGTAACGTAAGCACTAGGTGTCCCCCGCCCTCCGGTGCCCTGTTCTCTTTGGAGGTAACCACCGCAGCCCGTTTTACTGTCTCTTCTCCCAAAGATACCTCTACACATTTATTAACATTTACAAACAGCTTTGCGCTTTATTTCACTTACTAGTACATGTCTGCTCAGGCAGCTCAGGCCACTGTAACAAAATACCACAGACTACCTGGCTTCCTCAACAGAAACTTATTTCTCACCGCCCTGGAGGCTGGGAAGTCCAAGATCAAGGTCTCGTCCCTGTGGCTCCTCTGGAGAATTCTCCTCCTGGCTCTCAGACAGCCGCTTCCCTGCTGTTTCCTCACTTGGTGGAGGAGTGGAGGAGAGCCCTCCGGTGTGTCTACTACTTCTTAAAAGGGTACCAGCGGGGCGCCTGGGTGGCTCAGTCGGTTGAGCGTCCGACTTCGGCTTGGGTCATGATCTCACGGTTCGTGGGTTCGAGCCCTGCGTTGGGCTCTGTGCTGACAGCTCAGAGCCTGGAGCCTGTTTCAGATTCTGTGTCTCCCTCTCTCTCTGACCCTCCCCTGCTCATGCTGTCTGTCTCTCTCTCTCTCTCTCTCTCTGACCCTCCCCTGCTCGCTCCCTCGCTCTCGCTCTCTCTCTGAAATAACTCTCTCTCTGACCCTCCCCTGCTCGCTCGCTCACTCTCTCTCTCTCTGAAATAAATAAAACATTAAAAAAAAAAAAAGGGTACCAGCGCTGTCACATTAGGGCCCCACCCTTGTGGCCTCATTTAACCTTTATCCCCTCCTCACAGGCCCTGTCTCCAAACGCAGTCGCCTTGGGGGTTGGGGCTTTACCATATGAATCGCGAGGGACAGGCAAGCAGCCTTTAAGGGTAGATGTTGAAGGGTGTGTGGGGGAACATGATCAAGGAGGTAATCACTTCGTCCGCTTGGCTGTGTTGGGATGCGAATCCCTAAATCTGGCTGGTGTTTCCTCAGCCATCAGCGTTTCTCACCCTGCCTCCCCTTCTCCTGCCTCGCCCTGCCCTCACGGTGCTATTCCATGAAGCATCAGAGGAGGGATAGAGAGAATAAGGCCCCTAGCGTATGCCTGGTGGGGGACAGGTTCTGTGCAAGCCCTTGTGCGTACAAGGTCTGTCAGCGCAGCCTCGTTCTCTCCGGGCGGAGATGCCGAGAGAGCAGGTGCGAGGCAGGGACACATGGCCGTTTAACCAGCTCCTCCTTCTGCCCGATGGTGCTGGTACAGGTGGTCCTGGGCCGCGTTTTGAGCAATACTGTCTGAAGAGCCCTAATTATCCAGCTAACTGATTTGGACTCTGCTGTAACGAGTAGATACTCAACGTTGACTCCTCCCAGATAGCATATTTTTTTAAGTTTACTTATCAAAGAGGGGGGAGGGAGCACAGCCAGCAGGGGACGGGCAAAGAGAACCCCATGCAGGCTCCATGCTGTCAGCGCAGAGCCTGGCGTGGGGTTCGCTCCCATGAACTGTGACATCGTGATCTGAGCTGAAATCAGGAGTCGGATACTTAACTGACTGAGCCCCCAGGTACCCCCCTGCCCAGATATCCTATTTTAATGGTGTGGCTCACACATGGCTCTGATAAGGAAGGCATGGTGCCCACCTGTCAGGGTCTGAGGCAGAGACCGGAGGTATCTGGGCTTGGAGGTCCCTTAGATGTGGGTCCAAACTCGTGGGCTCTGCCTCTTACCAATGGTGTGACCTTGGACAAAGTGTATTTCCTCTCCCTCCTGCCATCGGAAGTGATGGTGGGTGTTACTTACTATCTAGTTTCTCGGACTGCCACGAAGATGAAGATTAAATGCAGTACCGTGTGTAAAAACCACTGGCACAGCTCAAGGGCAGCAGCACCAACTCTCAAGCAAACCCACCTCGTCTTCCCTGGTGTCGGGTCGTGGTACCGTGTTACAAGCCCGCCTTTGTCCATGGAACTCGAGGGAGGCACATGGTGAGACTAGGCTTCGTCAGAGCCTTACTGCTCCCACGCAAGTTCAGGGGCGTGGCGGCTTCCCCCCCTTTTTCTCTGTAAGAACAGAGACTCTGGAACAATCTGTGACTTGGGTTGGAGCCATTTGAGATCCTCAGTGCAGCGACAGCCTGCTGGTAACGTGAGATCCTAACAGCTTGCATTAATCCTGGAGACAGGAGGGGAGGACAGGAGACGTTTTGAGGATCGCCCACCTGACGTCTCCAGGCACCTGGCTGCCACCTTTCTCGGGGCTGAAGGACGGGAGATTCTAACTCTCTTGAGCCTCCCTTCTCAGTGGGGGAGGGCAGACCCTTCAGGAGCTGGTACAAGTAAGCTCATTTCGAAGCAGGAAAGGGCAGAAACAGGCTGAGAGCGATTAGTGGCCAAAATGTTCTAGAACCGGTTCTAGGAATGTTCACCTGTGGCGAGAACCTTCAGAAGTGTGCAGAGTTGGAGCACGTTGCCTTTCTCCTGATCCCACAGAATCAAGCTGACCGACCCTGTAAGCGGGGAGGGGGTCCCTCAGCGTCCACAACAGAGTCTGGGTAACACCTTTGCAAACTCCGTGATTATATTTGCTGAAGGGTGTCCATCGAAGAGCACGTCCTCTCCACATCTCAGCGTTTCTTTCTACAAAGCCCTTTGTATTTTTTTTTTTTTAGAAAGTTCATCTTTTTTTTTTTTTTTATTGTTTTTTTAAAATTTATTTCTAGGAGAGAGAGAGAGAGAGAGAGAGACAGCGTGAGCAGGGGAGGGTCAGAGAGAGAGGGAGACACAGACTCTGAAACAGGCTCCAGGCTCTGAGCTGGCAGTCAGCACAGAGCCTGACGCGGGGCTCGAACCCACGAACCGCGAGATCATGACTAAGCGAAAGTCGGACGCTTAACCAAGCCACCCAGGCGCCCCAAAGCCCTTTGTATTTTGAGAAGCCGGTGCCAGGAAAAAGCTTTGCGTCTCCTAGGGAGCCTGAACGCTTTCATGGCCAACCTACGGGGAATGATGTAACTGATCACCCTAACCTTTGTGGACCCACAAATGCAACCAAATTCGAAACTGCTTCGATCCCCATCTGCCGCTCTCTGCTTCCCATTTTGCCCTCATCTTGCTACGAGCCCTGGACTGTGTCAGGACCCTTTACGTTCCAGTGACAGAAACCGAATGCAAGCAAATAGATTCAGTAGACTACATCACTGACCTTCAGACATCGCTGGGTCTCAACAGGTGTTCTCAGAGCCCTGTCTCTCCATCTCTAGATTTTGTGTGTTTCTGTCATCTTAGTTACAAAAAATTTTTTTAATGTTTGTTTATTTTTGAGAGAGAGAGAGCGAGAGAGAGAGCATGAGCAGGGGAGAGGCAGAGAGAGAGAGAGAGAGAGAGAGAGAGAGAGAATCCAAAGCAGGCTCTGAGTTGCCCTTACAGAGCCCGATGTGGGGCTCAAACCTGAGAACTGTGAGATCATGACCTGAGCCTAAGTTGGATGCTTAACTGACTGAGCCACCCAGACGCCCCCTCACCTTCATTTTAAGACAAGCTCTTTCTCTGGGCTGGCAGCCCTACTGCAGTGTCCTTAATGTCCAGACCCCAGAGAATGGAACAGCCATAGTTCTCCACAAGGTTGGAAAAAACCTTGAATTGGTCTCTGATAGCATGCCCGTCACTGCACCAATCACGTGCTCTGACTCTGGGATCACATGTTCACTGTCAGCCATGGGAAGAGTCAAGTACATCCACATCTCACAGATGGAACAGGACCCCGTGGAGCAGGTGTGTGTTTGTGTACAAGGCATATTTGAGGGGGAGTTCTTCAAGAGAAAAGTTTCTAAACAGACAACAACTGAAACAAAAAACCCTCCACACCCCTCATTCTAATCCGTATTGTTCCTGGTTTGGGTGTATGATTGTTTGTTTCTATCTGCTGGGCTGCCTCAAACCCTTTGTGAAATGAGCTGGAATAAGCAAATGATAAGATGTGTAAAATGACTGAAAGGACACACCCCTGAGTCTCTCCTTACAAAAGGAGGGTGGGGCTGGCAGAGAGAGCAGTCGGCCAACCCAGCACCAAACTGAGCTGTGGAATATGCTGGAAGTGGAAAGCTTGTCTTGGACTTCCTTCAGACCTCCATTCTGTGAAGGGCGTGCTTGTTTAAAAAATGACCCCACCTCCATTTGTGGATGACAAGGGGCGCATCATAAAGCAAATACCATTTCCTCGATTGAGAACCAACACAGAAGAGGAAGAAAGTAGCCCAGGTTTTGCATCTCAATATTCTTGATTTGGTTTTTGTCATTCTGTCTTCTCCTTCCTCTCTTACAGGGTCTCTCGATCTTGACATTGTTGACACCTTTTTTTTTTTTTTTTTTTTTTTAGTGTTTATTTATTTTTGAGAGAGAGGGAATGGAGAGGGCGGGGCAGACAGAGGATCCAAAGCAGGCTCTGAGCTGTCAGCACAGAGCCCGACACCGGGCTCTAACTCATGAACCGTGAGATCATGACCGGAACTGAAGTCAGACGCTTAACGGACTGAGCCACCCAGACGCCCTGATACTTTTTGACATCTTAAGCCATTTTGACATTCTTTGTTGTGAGAGCTGCACTGTGCACTGTACAGAGTTTAGCAACATCCTTAACCTCTACCCACTAGATGCCAGTAACACACCCACTCCCCAGTTATGACAGCTAAAAATGTCTCCAGACATTGCCAGATGTCCCGTGGGGTGGGAGGCAAAGCCATCCTGATTGAACCCAATACTCCGTTAGAATGTGGCTTCTGAGAGAAGAGGGAACATGTATGACTCAGTCACTATTGAATGCCTCTACCTAGTACATTGTCTGGAATGTAGTAGCTCCATAATTACATATATTTTTTCCCAGTTAGTCTTGGTTCACTGAATGAACTGGCCCACTTTGAATTTATGTCTAGACACTCTTGGCCTCCATGTAGCCACGTTTCTTATTATGGGAGCAAAAAATCAACAATTTGTGTGAAGTCTTATGTTCTTTCAGGTATATGACAAACCCTCAATAAATGTTAGCTCCTGGTATTACCATGATTATGACTTTCTCCTTCCTGGAGTGGTGCTCAGCCCAAAGCCATGTGGTTATTCTGCGCTGAAAGTCATCACTATTTCTGGAGCCCCAGGGAGGGACTCGGCTGAACTAGCTGGAGAATGGGAGAGCAGCAGGCACAGAGTGTGTGTCTGAAGGGCTTTTGGGGGAGTTCTCTATGCAATGACATCGCCGCAGGCTTTTCTTATAGCTGAAGGTCTTTTACTAAGCAGGTGTGGAACTTAAATGGTTTCTTATCCCGGACGAGTACTGCGCCCTCTGAGCCTGGGTGTTTGGAAGTTGTGGGACCTTTTTCAGTGTGAGCATGCCTGGGGAGCCACCCTGGCCTGATGTCCCCAGAAGCTGACCCTGAGACAAGGATTTGCGGGCAAGTTAGGTTTTTAGGAGGGGATCCCAGAAAACACTATTAGGTGAGGGGTAGCAAGGTCGGGAAGCCAATAAAAGGTGTGTGTCAGACCCCTTACCACCTGGGCGACAGGTGGGAGCAGGGGACTCTGGGGGAGCAGGACATGCCTTTAGAGTCATTGCACCTGAGGGGCAGGGGAGGTGGAGAATGGAGCCACCATGTTCTAGTTCAGCACTGGTTGAGGGCTGCTTCTGGAGCCACTGATGTTCCGGCTCTTCCCGGTTGCCTTGGTGGGAACCAAGTGTGTTCTCCAAACGGAGCGAAAGGTACCAGGCAGAAGGTCACAGGTGTTTCAGCTGGTGGCCCTGGCTGAAGGGGTGGGTGCTGACAGGTTGCTGGCAAGGCACTGACAATGTCTGCTGTGGGACATTTGGTGGACAGGTGTGGTGGTGATAAAATCCTACAGCATATAAAGGAGAGCATCATCCCACCCTGAACGCCAATAGGGGTCCCTCTGAGAAACACAACAAACGAAAATGGATATTTCCTTTCTCCTTTGGGTTCTGGCAAGGAAGAACCCTTTCTGTTTGTTTCATTTTTGTTTATAAAAACAACCGTTTTTTTCCTGGTTATTAATGGCATGGTTGCTCCTTGTAGAAAACGCAAGAAGAAAATCTCTAAAAAATACACAATTTAGTGTATCTCCTTTTTATTCCTTCTATAGGCAGTAGAAGTCGTGGCTAGAAAAAACTGAGTTGAAAGTCAGTCTTGGGATCCAACCCAAGTCCAACACTTACTAGCTGTATGGTCTTGAGCAAGCTAGTTAATGTCTCTAAGCCTTAGTTTCCCCAACTGAAAAATGGCGATAATGATATAGGGTTGTTTTGAGAATTAAATGAGATAGTATTTATAGAATATTTGGTTTATAAGTAAGCACTCATCAAATATGGCATCTCCTTATAGAAATGAGAATAATATTACCAGCTCGTCCTTATGAATTAAAATTCTTCATATTCTCTTTCCATGTTTTGTGTTTTGTTTTAGAATTATTTCATTGGTCTATTCTTAAGACTTAAAACATTTCACAAGCATTATTTATTTATAAAATTTTTAAATGTTTATTTTTGAGAGAGACAGAGTGTGAGCAAGGGAGATGCAGAGAGGAAGAGAGATGGAGACACTGAATCCAAAGCAGGCTCCAGGCTCTGAGCTGTCAGCACAGAGCCCAGCATGGGGCTTGAACTCATGAACTGTGAGATCATGACCTGAGCCGAAGTCCGATGCTTAACTGGTGGAGCCACCCAGGTGCCCCTCACAAACATTATTTTAAACTGCTGTGTAGTATTCCAGTGAGCATTGTACTGGTTATTTAATTCATAACACATCACCCCACTTGATGGCTTAAGACAGTAATAATCATTTATTATCTCCCACGGTTTCTGTGGATCAGGAATTGTGGGCTGGCTTGACCGGCTGGTTCTGGCCCAGGGCCTGTCTTGAGATCACAGTCATGATGCTGGCTAGGGCTGCCGTCCTCTGATTGGGTCAGGAGGATCCACTTTCAAGATGGCGCACTCTGGATGATAGTGTGAATCCCAGGATGTGAGAATCACTGGAGGCCATCGTGGAAGCTGGCAGATCTGTGGGCACTCATTGAATATCGGTTGATCTATTAGTGAGTAGATGTGATGAAGTCCTTCTCCTATTGCAACATGTTCTAGTCATTTGTGGGGGGCAAGAATCTTTGGTCCACAGGAGGGGGTGTGAGTGGGGAGGCTAGACTGCCTTGGAACTCATGACGAAGCTCTTCTCATATTAGAGTTCCTCGTCCCATTAAAAATGAAAAGCTCAGGGGCGCCTGGGTGGCTCAGTCGGTTAAGCGTCCGACTTCGGCTCAGGTCATGATCTCATAGTTCGTGGTTCGAGCCCCGCGTCAGGCTTTTGTGCTGACAGCTCAGAGCTTGGAGCCTGTTTCAGATTCTGTGTCTCCCTCTCTCTCTGACCCTCCCCCATTCATGCTCTGTTTCTCTCTGTCTCAATAATAAATAAACATCAAAAAAAATTTTTTTTAATGTTTTTTTTTTTTTATTTATTTCTAGGAGAGAGAGAGGGAGACAGCGTGAGCAGGGGAGGGTCAGAGAGAGAGGGAGTCACAGACTGAAACAGGCTCCAGGCTCCGAGCTGGCTGTCAGCACAGAGCCCGACGCGGGGCCCGAACCCATGAACCGCGAGATCATGACCCAAGCGAAAGTCGGACGCTCAACCGACCAAGCCACCCAGGCGCCCCTAAACATCAAAAATTTAAAAAAAAAAAATGAAAAGCTCAGGGGGGCGTGGGGTAAAAATGTGCAGAGTGAGGTGCTGGAAAAAGGATCAAGCCAGGTGAAAAAGAACATCAACCGTGTGGATACCAGCCAACTGATAATAAGACCTGATGATAAAGCAAAATGTTATCGGAGAATCCACTGGTTGCTGGGCACTTTGACCTCTGTGTTAGTAATTATAGCAGCTCTTCAAGGGAGCATTCTTGCTTCCATCTGTAAAATGGGTGATGAGGGCACTCGCTGAGCCTAGGTGTCCTCATTACAAACGGGCCACAACAGAACCTTCCTAATAGTGCCGTGTGGGTGCCGAAGTGACCACCACGGAGCACGCAGCATAGTGCCTGCCACATGATATACTTCCCAAGACTTGCTCCCTGCTCTCGCCACCGTCTTCGCTATTTTTATTGTTATTCTTACTGCCGTAAGTCCCAAACCAGGTCAGTGGCAGGGCTCACGTCTGTTAGATTCTGTGTTCTTTGTTCTCTACAATGTGCTCAAGGTCCATCCTCCTTGGTGTTCCTCGCCCTCCAAGGCTCTCACGGTCTTCTTGGGAACGATGCAACTTGGGAGCATAAGACCATCAAGAGAAGAAGATACTAGCTTGGGTTTCAACATCTCAGGTTGATTTCCTAGAGGTGAAGCCCAAGACACAGATTTGGGAGTGTGTCGTTTACTGAGGAGCAGGGAGGTGAGGAAGCAGCGTAAGGCAGAGGAACCAAGCTAAGTGAGCAGTGTGGTCCTGATGGGAGGCTAGCTTCAGCCTGATCCCACAGGGAACTCTGGAGCGTGAATCGTATCACCAAGTTGGTGCTGCCTTGAGGCAAGTGGCTGACATTTTGTACCTTTACTTCAGTGAGCCCTTTCTTGGCTCCGGGCACTCCCCTGAGTGGACACAGGGCAAAGTAACTTCCTCGGAGAGATGGTTCTGGTAGCCAAGGTGCAGAAGGGCAGCTGTGAGCCATTAGCAGCCACTAGAGATGATCGGAGCCGGGCGCTAGCAGTGGCCACTGCACGGGTCTCTGGGGGCAAAACTCCATAGATTACAGCCCACGGGCCAAATCCTGCTTGCCACTGTTTTTGTAAATAAAGCTTTATTGGAATATAGCCATGCTCATTCATTCCCGTATCGTCTATGGCTGTGTCTGCTACAGTGGCAGAGTTAAGTAGTTGTGACAGAGACCATATGGCCTTCAAAGCTAAAACATTGACGCTTCCTAGCAACTAGTCTATGGGTTCAGAGAGGGCTGAGGTGCTCAGAGTAATCTGGGGTGGCTCCTTGGTGGAGGTCACTTTTCCCTGGGACTTAGGGGACGGGTGAAGTTTTGGGTGGCGGTGACGAATCCAGAAGATCTGCAAGGGATAGTACGTGAAGGTGGGTACAGGGGAAGCAGATACACCCAGGAAGAGGTGGAAGACTGCACCGGGGAGCGTGATATGGTCTAGAAACTTCTCTCCAAGGACCACGTGGATATCTGGGACAGAAGCTTGTTTAAGTGAAGAAATCCACTTAAGACTCATTTCCAGGGAAGAATTCCATTTAGAAACCCTTAATCAGAGGAGTGCCTGGTCGGGCGTGTGCTAAGCGCAAATGCATTCAGACGTAATTATTTGGAGCAGCTATAAACAAGTCTGGTCACTTAAGATAAAGATGTAAAGCATACACGTTGCCTTCGTAGGAACAGCAAAAAGGAGAAAAGGGTGTCTTGGTCCTTGATATCGGTGAACGCATGGCAGGAATTCACTCAGCACGGGCAGACGTCACAAGCCAGCTCATAGGGACATCAGGACAGCAGCTCTTGAAACCCACGGACTATTTTTGTCAAAGGAGAATTTAGTTTTAAATATTCGATGCCTTTAGGATAACTCATCTATCACTGGGCCAATTTAAGTCACATTAATCACATAACAGAGAAGGGGAAAGAACTTTATGCCCCTTGAAGGTATGAGAGCTGGCAGTCCGGGTCCCCTGAGACATGGGACTCAGTGGCAGAAACCTGCAGAGAGGGGAGCGACCGTGATCTCCGTGAGCGAGGACTGTTCCTGAACTCGAAACTGCCATTTGTGGGTTCTGCCGCAGAGCCTAGGGCAACTTGATTTGAGAGGATTTAGAAGATCATGTTAGGGATCTATGAAGCATGGGACTTTGGGGATCAGGCAGCCTCTGTCTTGGATCTGCCATTCACCAAGACCTACTATGTGCCAGGCATTGCACTGAGCACTTTAAACACAAAATCTCAGGGCACCTGGATGGCTCAGTCTGTTAAGCATCCGACTTCAGCTCAGGTCATGATCTCACAGTTCGTGAGTTCAAGCCCCGCATCAGGCTCTGTGCTGACAGTCAAGAGCTTGGAGCCTGCTTCCAATTCTGTGTCTCCCTCTCTCTCTGCCACTCCCCCACTCATGCTCTGTCTGTCTGTCTCTCTCTCAAAAATAAACATTAAAAAATTTATATTTTTCTTAAATAGTTTATTGTCAATTTGGTTTCCATATAACACCCAGTGCTCATCCCCACAAGTGCCCTCCTCCATGCCCATCACCCCCTTCCCCTTTCCCCCACCCATCAGTCCTCAGTTTGTTCTCAGCATTCAAGAGTCTCTCGTGGTTTGTCTCCTTCCCTCTCCCCAACTATTTTTCCCCTTCTTCTCCCCCACGGTCTTCTGTTAAGTTCCTCCTAATCCACCTATATGTGCAAACATATGGTATCTGTCCTTCTCTGCCTGACTTATTTCACTCAGCATAACATCTTCGAGTTCCATCCATGTTGCTACACATGGCCAGATTTCATTCTTTCTCATTGCCAGGTAGTATTCCATTGTATAGATAAACCACATCTTGATCCATTCATCTGTTGATGGACACGTAGGCTCGATTTCCATGTTTTGGCTATTGTGGAGAGTGCTGCTATGAACATTGGGGTCCATGTGCCCCTATGCATCAGCATTTCTGTATCCCTTGGGTAAATTCCTAGCAGTGCTATTGCTGGGTCATAGGGGAGTTCTATTGTTAATACTTTGAGGAACCTCCACAGTGTTTTCCAGAGGCACTGCACCGGTTTACATTCCCACCAACACTGTAGGAGGGTGCCCGTTTCTCCACATCCTCGCTAGCATCTAGAGTCCTCTGATTTGCTCATTTTAGCCACTCTGACCGGCGTGAGGTGGTATCTCAGTGTGGTTTTGATTTGTATTTCCCTGATGAGGAGGGATGCTGATGTGTCTGTTGGTCGTCGGGATGTCCTCTTTGGAGAAGTGTCTGTTCATATCTTCTGTCCAGTTCTTCACTGGGTTGTTTGTTTTTCGGGTGTGGAGTTTGGTAAGTTCCTTACAGATTCTGGATATTAACCTTTGTCTGATATGTCATTTGCAACTATCTTTTCCAATTCCGTTGGTTGCCTATTAGTTTTGTGGATTGTTTCCTTTGCCGTGCAGAAGCTTTTAATCTTGATGAGGTCCCAATCGTTTATTTTTGCTCTTGATTCCCTTGCTTTTGGGGATGTGTCAAGTAAGAAATTGCTGCGGTGGAGGTCAAGGAAGTTGTTTCTTGCATATGTTTGCACATATAGGAGGATTAGGAGGAACTTAACGGAGGACTTTTTTTTTTTTTTTTTTTTTTTT